>NC_081561.1:110787688-110897666 GCF_022355385.1 Mustela nigripes
AGAGTGACCTAGAGGTCCAGAGATGACACAGATGAATTTTTTGGGTTACTGATACACAACACAACATGGGTTTTGTTAGGCATACAACCAAGAGAGTTTTCAATTTATACATGTTCCATCTTTTTGCTCTATTTTATTGTAGTTGGTAAAAGGCTAAAGGCAGAGGACTGATACTTTCTGACCATCTTAAAATAGTTGTCACATAATTAAGCATTGTAATTTCAAGGGTCATTGCACAATACACAAGAAAGTGTAAATAGCTTACTCTGGAACTATTTAGAATAGGCATTTAAAAATATCGACAGCACAGTATCACTCACCTGTGTTTATGCTTTCCCAGACTTGTGAAGTGACTATGAAATGATTTCTGTTTCATACATGAAAGGGCGACAATGTTGAGGAAGAGGAAAAGTTTCAGGGTATCTTGTAACAAGCCACCAAGATTTGATTTCTTGAGAAATTTATTTAACAATGCTGCCTCAAAAATTTTATGTATAACTTGTGGGGTTTTCAGGGGCAGGGGGTGAGGTAAGAACCTCCATTTAGAAGGTTGCTGAAGGAAACAGGCAAGGTCTGTGTGCTTTTCCTATTGATTACATATGCCTGGGCATTCTGGCAAGGAGCCAAGCTCATTTTACATTCCAGCCACTTGTATCTTCTGCTTGTGAAGGAGGGAGCAGTGCGCCTGGGGAAGCAGGGCAGTATTTCCAGCAGGTGGTAATAGCAGGCATCACATTATAACTTTAGGAAAATTTGATGCATCGAGGCAACCACCTTCACCACTGCAAGTACCGCACTTTGAATAGACTACAGTGAGGTGTTAAGGATGTCTCATTCTCCTAGTAAAGGTTTTATGCGAACCGAAATGTCTTCCTGTGTATCCATTCACCTAACACTGCCAAGAGAGAGAAAAGGATTGAAACATAAATCTCATCTTATTACCAAACCTAAATTGTTCCTTCTGATTTTGTCTCTACGCCTGGCTCTTGCCTTGTTCCCCTGGCATAATGAATTTCTTAACCTAGAGTCTCGATAAAATCCTCCATAATTTATTTTTATCTTAGAAGTTGTCATAAAAATTCACTGACAAGGCACAGCCCAAGGTGGTGTAGAATAAGCTACCTTGATCTGTTTGTATAGATTGAGATACTCTATTGCTCTCAGATGGAAACAGTGACTTTCCTCTTTGTTCCTGTAAAAGAACATCTATCAATACCAGTGAAGGTTCAGAGCAGGAAAATATGTGAATGTCCTTTCACATATAGGAGTTAGCCGGATGAGAAACTACTTATCTCTGTTAGTACAGTTGTTTATTACATTTTGTACAAGTCTGATTAACATTTAAACACCTAAGGAAATCTTGTACAAATGTGATCTTCATATATATATTTGCTAAGATGGTGTAGCTAGAATACTATTTTTAGAATAATAAGCTTAGTGGTTAAAATGTCATGCACTGAAGATTAAGTACTGGAAGGAAATTAATCGGGAGACAAGCATGGGGTTATGAGGAAGAAATCTCAGGCTCTCATTAGTGGAGTCAATCAAGAATTTTCAAGGCACAGATTTTATCCCTGGCATAATCTTGGGGTCCCTACCTTAAACTTCAGGGAATTCTTCTACATTTGTTATATTTATATCCTCTCTTAATTAAAGGTCTCAAGATTCGAAGGTTACAAAATTACAAAGCATCTTTGAGGTTCTCAGCACCCATGGGATGTTTCTATATTTCAAGTGGGTCTGTGCACTCTGTGCACTTTTATTTCTGCACACCTCAACTCCAAGTGTCAAGATGTGCATGAGTAGAAAGAAGGAAAGAAAAAAAAAAAAAAAAAGAAAGAAAACCAAAGAACAAACGGCAATCAAGCTACCCCCCCCCCCCCTTTATCTTGGGGATATCAAGACAGAACACTTCAGAGAAGAACAAAGGCAGAGCGAGCAGATGCAATTGGGTGGAGAAAAAAGATTTCCATTTCTTTTCTTAGGAGTCTAAAGCACTGTGTTTCTCCCTACCTCCCTCAATTTAGAAATGAAGTACCTAGCAAGTTCTTGGCAGTGTCATTTGGGTTTTAAAGCCTATTAAATGTTTTTGGTCCTGAGGAAAAAAAAATGGGTAATTGTGAGGAAACTGCTGAATAAAGTTGTTTAAGTTTCTTTGTCTTCAGGGTGGAAATATGTGGCTCTTTCCAAACAAGCTCTTCCTTTCCGAAGCCATTGATGGAGCCCAGAGTGTGAAAACTAGGAAACTGAGAGAAGAAATAGAAGTTCGTGGCTTCAGGTCTGGGAGTAGGACAGGAGGGGAGCAGAGACAGTGGGACAGGCTGGCTCGCTGGTGGGTCCAGTAGGGCTATGCAGGGAGCTGAGGGAAGCCTCTTGCCTCCTTTCCATGGCTCCCTGGGCAGCTAGTGTTGGTTCTCCTCGAGCTAAGCCACCCATACAGCAGAAAACCGTTTCCTTTGTTGTCAAAGAGGGAAGCAGTGAGCTGAAAGGGAGCTGGTTCGGGAAGCCTCCTTAGGAAACATCATCCTCCAACCTGTTACCACAGTCTTGGATCATTTTCCTGACCTCCATTATCACCTCCTTATCTTATAACCACATTAGTCTCCTAACTGGTCTCCATGTCTCTGTTCCTTTCCCCTCTAAGTCCATTCATCATCCTACCCCCAGAGACTCAGGTAAACCATCGTATTTCTTAGCTTAAAATCCTACAATAGATTCCTTTGCCTGCAAAATGAAGGAGTCTTTTTGGCAGAAAAGAGAAGCCCCTAACTTGTCTTCCTCCTAAGGACAGTGCTGAGGACAGTGCTAAGGAAGTGCTAACTTCACCCTCATTTCTTGCTCCCTAACACACAACAGTTTGAAAGCAATGCATCTTCTCCCCATAGTGTCCCCCTCACTTCTCCTGGGTAACTTTTGTGTTTCCTTTAAACCACTGTTCAGGGGCTGGTCACTTTCTCCAGGAAGTCTTTTCTAATTCCTTCATCTCTTTTCCCAAATGGAGCCCCTCCCCTTGTGCTTCCACAGAAGCTTGCCTCTTACACAACGAGGTGATTATGAAGAACTAGCTTCCCTTCTGTACGGGAAGCACCTGGGGGCAGGTAAGAATGTTGCCTTTATTATTATTATTATTATTTTTAATCTAAGCACTCTCTTTGCTCACCACAAAGCAGGAAACCTGTGAAATAGTAAGTGAAAATGGATTCATAAAGACAAACTTTTGGTTTATGGCTATAGCTGCTATTTTCCAAGCCTAGCATTATTTGCAATTCTTCCTTTTAGGCAGACACTCTTGATTCCCTCACTGAAAATTAATAGCTACTATTCCTAATGCCTTCAGGCCAAGTTTTCTCTGTACTATAATTTCTCAACATTTCATAGCCAATTTCTCATTATTTGAAAATTCACAGCAATGTGTCTTTAAGTTTTCTTCTGTCTATAGTAAAGCAGCTATAATATAATGTCAGAAAATTTATCTGAAATGTAGAATAAGCAAAAGGAAATACAGGGTGCTCTTTCTGAACAGAGCTGAGATTGACCTTTTATTTTGGGGGCTATTTTAAGAGCATGTTTCAGCAATAGTTAACCTGTAGAGTTTTGTCTGGTAGAGATGTAAATGTCTTTGGGGTATTGAAAAAGATAACCCCAGGAATTTTGAGTTTTGGCCATGTCAGACATTAACCAGTTTTGTACCTAACTTGGAAATCTGTTAAATTGCCTATATACACCTAGCTTCTTAAATGATCTTTGAACCGGTTCCATCATTTTACTGTTTACTTCAAGCATTAATAAATTAATTTAAACCTTTGACATGCATGTATTTTCTATTTGTCTGAGGGTCATTATTTGACCTTTTTTATTTTCTAAGATTTTATTTGTTTGTTTGAGAAGGTGGGGGTAGCACAAGTGGTGGGGGTGGAGGGAGAGGAAGAAACAGATGCCCTGCTGAGCAGGGAGCCCAATGTGGGGCTCAATCTCAGGACCCTGGGATCATGACCCGAGCTGAAGGCAGATGCTTAACTTATGGAGCCACCCAGGTGCCCATGATTTTGCCCTTTTGAAAATTATTCTTTAAAATACATGGTAGAAAAGCTCTTGTCTTTCTGGGAATAAAAAAATTCAATCCTGAGTCTCCTGTAAGTGGCTGTTTTATGTTGAAGAGACTTAGTTTCTTTATCTGCAAAATAGGGGTGCTTGCTGCTAAGGATTGGCAAGGATTAAATATCATGTGAAAGAAATTTGTAAGCTGTAGAGTGAAATACAAATTGTGTATTATCATTTGCTACAGAGTTACTATTTATGTATCTTGACATTGAGTTTTGTGTATTTTTAGCACAATGAGACTGTGTCACAGTGACAATCCCAGGGAACCAAACAAAATTAGAAGAGTCAAAAACAGAAGAATAATTTAACACATTAATTTTCAATCACTGCTTGCTTTTCTCATTTTTACCTTTTACAGACATAAGGGAACCGATGTATATTTTCATCATCATGGATATATGAGTTATTTAAATAAACTAATTAGAGTGAATAAAGTTTTCCTGGTTGTTTGTTTTAGGTATAAATGTCTAAGATACTGGGCTGGATGTTTAGTTACTGGGAGATTTTTCTGATAGCCTCAGTTACTATTAGGAATCATTTGGTCTTTAAGACAACAGCTCTCAACTCCACTGTGAGCCCTTGCAGCAGCCTGGGGAAGTGGGGACATGTGGGCAGTTTTTGTTTTTAATGATTATGGTAAGACTTGGTCTGAAGTAAAGGTTTTGAGGCTATGTAAAACATTTGAAAAACAGTGACCTAGTGGATCTCCCTAGGTGGAGAGGGGCTGGGAATGAACTAATTTGTGACCATGTACAAGATGAGGTATCACTAATGAAATTTTGTGTATAAACATTTTGCTTTTCTTTAAAGAAAAAAAATCTAAAATGCAGATTGTAAAATGGATGCATAAGGAAATAGACCTGAAGCATGTTTTGATATGAGATCAAAATAATGTGATAGTTTTTGTTTTTAAAAATATATTGGGTGCTCAGTCATTAAGTATCCGCCTTCCACTCAGGTCATGATCCCAGGGTCCTGGGATGGAGCCAGGCATCTGACTCTCTGCTCAACAGGAAGCTTGCTTCTCCCTCTCACACTCCCCTTGCTCTCCTAAATAAAATCTTCAAATACATATATATTTAAATCTGTAATATTATATATATATATATATATAAAACTAAGAATCAATTAAATGAACATTTCTAATTTGTGCAGTAAGTCCTTTTATTTTTTTCCAGTCTATTTTCTCTCATGTTTAACTTTTACATTGCACTGTTGATAAATGGCTTCAATAAATATCTTTCTTCCTTTTTTCTCTCTCTTATTCTTTTCTGCTTAGCATATAGTGATGGATAAGTTCAGTCACTCATATTTCTCCTATGCCCCCATGAATGTGAAAAACCAGAGTCACTGAGGCAAACTTGCCCTCTAAGAATCTAGTCCAAGGGAGAAATTTATGATATTTTAGTCTATCAGAAAATCAAATTTGGGATAACTTGTCTGTCACAAATAAAGACTTTACATTTGTTAGAAGTTAAACTACTAACTCTTTTAGGATTTTCCTTCAAACAGAAGTATATGAAAAATAAATTTATAATAAAAAAATAATAAATTTATTGAGCATTGTCGATAGGCTCAGAATTGTGTTATGTGTCAAGGCTATAAAGACTTGTGTGTGTTTTGTGGTGTCTTGTGGGAAAAGAGAAAGACATAAACCCAAATCTCCATACTTGACTGTGCCAAGTACTGTATATAATAGAGAAATGGACATTGCCTCCTGGAAGCATGGAGGAGAAAGCCATAAACCCCCTCCCCTTTGGGGGGGGTATGGAGGGCGATTTAAGCATCACAGTGAGAATGACATAGACTTTATTTTTTTAATTAATTATTTTAATTAACATATCATGAATTATTTCCCCAGGGATACAGGTCTGTGAACTGTCAGGTTTACACACTTCATAGCACTCAAATAGCACATACCTTCCCCAGTGTCCTTAACCCAACCACCCTCTCCTTAATCGCCCTCCTCCCAGTGACCCTCTGTTTTGTGAGATTGAGAGTCTCTTATGGTTTGTCTCCCTCCAAAACCCATCTTGTTTCATTTTTTCTTTCCCTACCTCCCAAACCAACGCTGACTCTTAAATTCCTCATAGCAGGGAGATCATATGATAATTGTCTTTCTCTGATTGACTTATTTCGCTCAGCAAAATACCCTCTAGTTCCATTCATGTCATTGCAATTGTCAAGATTTCATTTCTTTTGATGGCTGCATAGTATTCCATAGTGTATATATACCAAATCATCTTCATCCATTCATCTGTTGATGGACATCTAGATTCTCTCCATAGTTTGGCTATTGTGGACATTGCTGTTATAAAAATTGGGGTGCACAGTCCCCTTTGGATCACTACATTTGTATCTTTAGGGTAAATACCCAGTAGTGCAATTGCTGGTTTGTAGGGTAGCTCTATTTTCAACTTTTTTTTCTGGAGTGGCTACACCAGATTACATTCCCACCAAGAGCATAGGAGGGTTCCCTCTTCTCTATGTCCTTGCCAACATCTGTCTTTTCCTGACTTGTTAATTTTAGCCATACTGACTGGTGTGAGGTGGTATCTCCTTGTGGTTTTGACTTGCATTTCCCTGATGCCAAGTGATGTGGAGCACATTTTCATGTGCCTGTTGGTCAAATGGATGTCTTCTTTGCAGAACTATCTGTTAATGTCTTCTGCCCATTTCTTGATTGGATTATTTGTTCTTTGGGTGTTAGTTTGACAAGTTCTGTAGAGATTTTGGATACTAGCCCTTTATCTGATATGTCATTTGTGAATATCTTCTCCCATTCTGTCAGTTGTCTTTTGGTTTTGTTTACTGTTTCCTTTGCTGTGCAAAAGCTTTTGATCTTGATGAAGTCCCAACAGTTGATTTTTTGCCCTTGCTTCCTTTGCCTTTGGTGACGTTTCTAGGAAGAAGTTGCTGAGGCTGAGGTTGAAGAGGTTGTTGTGTCTGAGGTTGAAGGGGTTGCTGCCTGTGTTCTCCTCAAGGATTTTGATGGATTCCTGTCTGATATTGAGGTCTTTCATCTATTTTGAGTCTGTTTTTGTGTGTGGTGTAAGGAGGTGGTCCAGTTTCATTCTTCTGCATGTGGCTGTCCAATTTTCCCAACATTTGTTGAAGAGACTGTCTTTTTTCCATTGGATATTCTTTCCTGCTTTGTCAAAGATTAGTTGACCAAAGAGCTGAGGGTCCATTTCTGGGTTCTCTATTCTGTTTTATTGATCTACTGTCTTGATGATGACAATTTCATAACAGAGCTTAGAGTGTGGAATTGTGATGCCACCAAATTTTCTTTCTTTTTCAACATTCCTCTGGCTGTTCAGGGTCTTTTCTGGTTCCATATAAATTTTAGGATTATTTGTCCCATTTCTTTGAAAAAAATTGATGATATTTTGATAGGGATTGTATTAAATTTGTAGATCGCTTTGGGTAGCATAGACATTTTCACAATATTTTTTCTTCCAGTCCATTGGCATGGAATGCTTTTCCATTTCTTTCTGTCTTCCTCAATTTCTTTCATGAGTACTTTATAGTTTACTGAGTAGAGAATCTTTGCCTCTTTGGTTAGGTTTATTCCTAGGTATCTTATGGTTTTGGGTGTAATTGTAAATGGGATCAGCTCCTTAATTTCTCTTTCTTCTCTCTTGTTGTTGATGTATAGAAATGAAACTGACTTCTGTGCATTGATTTTATAGCCTGACACTTTACTGAATTCCTGTATGAGTTCAAGCAGTTTTGGAGTGGAGTCTTTTGGATTTTCCACATAAAGTATCATATCATTTGCGAAGAGTGAGAGTTTGATTTCTTCTTTGCCAATTTAGATGCCTTTTATTTCTTTTTGTTGTTGATTGCTGAGGCTAGGACTTCTAGTACTATGTTGAATAGCAGTGGTGATAATGGACATCCCTGCCATGTTCCTGACCTTAGCAGAAAAGTTCTCAGTTTTTCTCCATTTGAGAATGATATTTGCTGTGGGTTTTTCATAGATGGCTTTGATGATATTGAGGTATGTACCCCTCTATCCTTACACTTTGAAGAGTTTTGATCAAGAAAGGATGCTGTACTTTCTCAAATGCTTTTTCAACATCTATTGAGAGGATCATATGGTTCTTGTTTTTTCTTTTACTAATGTATTGTATAGCATTGATTGATTTGCAGATGTTGATCCAACCTTGCAGCCCAGGAATAAATCCCACTTGGTTGTGGTGAATGATCCTTTTAATGCACTGTTGGATCCTTTTGGCTAGTATTTTGGTGAGAATTTTTGCATCTGTGTTCATCAAGGATATTTGTCTGTAATTCTCCTTTTTGGTGGGGTATTTTCTGGTTTGGGGATCATGGTAATGCTGGCCTCATAAAAAGAGTTTGGAAGTTTTCTTTCCATTTCTATTTTTTGGAACAGTTTCAGGAGAATGGGTATTCATTCTTCTTTAAATGCTTGGTAGAATTCCCCTGAGAAGCCATCTGGCCGTGGGCTCTTGTTTGTTGGGAGATTTTTGATGACTGCTTCAATCTCTTTACTGGTATAGGTTTGTTCAGTTTTTCTATTTCTTCCTGGTTTAGTTTTGGTAGTTTATACATCTGTAGGAATGCATCTATTTCTCCTAGATTGTCAAATTTGCTGACGTATATTTGCTCATAATATGTTTTTATAATTGCTTGTATTTCTTTGGTGTTGGTTGTGATCTCTCCTCTTTCATTCATGATTTCATTAATTTGGGTCCTTTCTCTTTTCTTTTTGATAAGTCTGGCCAAGGCTTCTCAATCTTATTAATTCTTTCAAAAAACCAGCTCCTAATTTCATTGGTCTTTTCTACTGTTCTTTTGGTTTCTATTTCATTGATTTCTGCGCTGATCTTTATTATTTCTTTTTTCCTGCTGAGTTTAGGGTTTATTTGCTGTTCTTTCTCCAGCCCCTTTAAGTGTAGGGTTAGGTTGTGTGCTTGAGACCCTTCTTGTTTCTTGAGAAAGGCTTGTATCACTATATATTTTCCTCTCAGGACTGCCTTTGCTGTGTCCCAAAGATTTCGAACAGTTGTGTTTTCATTTTCATTTTTTCCATGAATTTTAAAAAATTCTTCTTTGATTTCCTGGTTGATCTGTTGATTCTTTAGTAGGATGCTCTTTGGCCTCCATGTATTTGAGTTCTTTCCAACTTTTCTGTTGTGGTTGAGTTTGAATTTCCAAAGCATTGTGGTCTGAATATGTTCAGGGAATGATCCCAGTCTTTTGGTACTGGTTGATACCTGATTTGTGACCCAGGATTGATCTATTCTGGAGAATGTTCCATGTGCATTAGAGAAGAATGTGTATTCTGTTGCTTTGGGATGGAATGTTCTGAACATATATGTGATGTCCATCTGGTCCAATATTGAATTTACGGCCTTTCTTTCCTTGTTGATCTTTTGCTTGGATGATCTGTCCATTTCAATGACATTTCAGTGTTAAAGCCTCCTACTATTATTGTATTATAGTTGATGTGTTTTTTTATTTTGTTATTAATTGGTTTATAAAATTGGGTGCTCCCATAGTAGGGCATAGATATTTAAAATTGTTAGATCTTCTTGTTGGACAGACCCTTTAAATATGATATAGTGTCCTTTCTCATCTCTTATTATAGTCTTTGGCTTAAAATCTAATTTATCTAATATAAGGATTGCCACTCCAGCTTTCTTTAGATATGCATTAGCATGCTAAATTGTTTTCCATCCCCTACTTTAAATCTGGAAGTTTCTTTGGGTCTAAAATGAGTTTCTTGTAGACAGTATATTGATGGATTTTGTTTTTTATCCATTCTGATACCCTGTGCCTTTTGGTTGGGACATTTAGCCCATATAGATTCAGGGTAACTTGAAAGATATGAATTTAGTGCATTGTTTTGCCTGTAATGTTACTGTTACTATATATTGTCTCTGTTCCTTTCTGGTCTTCAACTCTTAGGCTGTTATTTGCTTAGAGTACCCCTTTCAATATTTCTTGTAGGGCTGGTATAGTGTTTGCAAATTGGGACCCCACTTTTAGTTTTTGTTTGTCCTGGAAGTTTTTGTTTTTTTTTTTTTTTTTTATCTCTCCTTTTATTTTCAGTGATAGCCTAGCTGGATATCATATTCTTGGCTCCGTATTTTTCTCATTTAGTGCTCTGAATATATCATGCCTGTTTTTTCTGGCCTGCCAGGTCTCTGTGGATAAGTCTGCTGCCAATCTAATATTTCTATCATTGTATGTTACAGACTTCTTTTCCTGAGCTGCTTTCACGATTTTCTCTTTGTCACTAAGACTTGTAAGTTTTACTATTAGATGCTAGGGTGTGGACCCATTTTTATTGATTTTGAGGTGGGTTTTCTGTGCCTCCTGGATTTTGTTGCTTGTTTCCTTTGCCATGTTAAGGAAATTGTCTACTATAATTTGCTTCAATATACCTTCTGCCCCCTCTCTCTTTCTTCTTCTTCTGGAATCCCAATTATTCTAATATTGTTTCATCTTATGGTATCACTTATCTCTTGAATTCTCCCCTCATGGCCCAGTAGTTGTTTGTCTCCCAATCTCAGACCCAGAGGAGCTGAGAGCTTGGGACCCCACTCTTCAGTGTGCTCTCAGAGAAAAGTGCTCAATCCCTCCCATCTTCCTTGTCTCTGGCTGTGGTCCAAGCTCACCAGGCCTGTAACTGAGCATTTCTGTCTCTGGCACACATCCCTGTTTGGAGTCTCCAAACCCAGCAGATTCTTGCTGTGCTGCTCAGAGGAGAAAGGTGAGTCTCCCTGGATCTGCCACTTGTGGGGTCCCTGCTCAAAGGGCAGTGTCCAGCTGTGCCATGGATCATGGTTTAAAGTAAACCCAAGCTGAGAGCTCACTCCTTGGCTCTGTCTCTTTAGTCAGCTTCCCTGTTCTGATACCTGGGAGCCCTGCCACACTGAGACACCCCTAGTCTTTCTGTGACCCCATGGGACCTGAGATCTCACTATCCCCACAAGGGCTCCACTCCCGCTTAGCCTCTGGAGTGATGTCTCTCAGTGGAACAGACTTCTAAACATTCTGATTCTGTGCTCCATTGCTCTGCTTCTAGCTGGGAGCTTGCCCCTCCCCCTGCAGTCTATCTTCCTATCACTTTGGATTCACTTCACTACATGTCCTGCCTTTCAGAAAGTGGTAGATTTTCTGTTCCTAGAATTACTGCTCTTCTTCTATTCTATTCAGGTTTATAGGTGTTCAGAATGGTTTGATAATTATCTAGCTGAACTCCTGTGATGTGATGTCATCTCAGTCTGCTACTCCTCTGCCATCTTGCCTCTAGCAAGAATGACATGGACTTTAAACTCTGCTTTTATTTTTTGCAAAAGTGTTTGTTGTATCTATTACTATGTACAGAACACTATGTCTTTCTATTTCATTAATTGTTTATTGACATATAAGAGAGCCCTCAGTGGAGAGGAAGATTTGGCAAAGATATTAGGCTTTGAAGTCATGCAAGATGGGTTTCAAATAATTACTTGGGAATGTAATCCTTAAAGACTAGAGAACATGGGGACACAGGGACTAAGGCTAAAAATCTCCCAGAGCCCTGTAAATGAGGCTTTAAGGTGTGTTAATTGCCCTTTTATTAAAAAAAAAAAAAAGTATTTGTCACACCTGTTATTACTGTCTCAGGTCCTGAAAAATGGAGGACCTTCAGGGGAGAAAAAGGCAGATACATTTGATTTTTTGCTCCTCTGTTTTGGCACTCTGAAGTCCTAAGATCAGATTATCTATTGGAATCCACTTAGTGAATATTTAGGGCTCTGATCTTTCTATAGTAATCCTAAACCATGAATGTTCTATATAGCAAGGATTTAACTTGGATTTTGAAGCTGGCAAGGGTGACAGAAATATCAGCTTATCCATGACAACAACAGAAGCTTCCCTCTTTTCCAGCTGGGATCTGCCACAACTGAAACTACCTGCTGTCCATATTTGACTTTCTAGAAGCTATATATTAGGACCTGTGGCCAGATGATTCCAAACCAATAAGCTAATACCCTAGTCTTGTTTCTTGAGGCTTTCCGGTTGATTTATCTCAAAGAGGTGACTGGAAACCTCCCACATAAGACATTTTTTTACCTTGGCTGCTAAGTGTTTTGGTCTCATAGGAGTGCCTGATATAAAACTGATGAACTTCTATTTAGCTTGGTTAAAAGAAAATAATTAAGGAAGTCATACCATTGAAACATTGCTGGCTTCATTTTAATTTTACAAGCAAGTCTCAAGTTTCTATAGAGTATTTACTCTCCACATGTGAATAGGAAATACAAGTAATTTAGAAACCCCTTTAAACCCAAATTAGGATATTCTCAGCAGTTAAAAGGAAGTCTTCCTGTGAGTGATTCAATTAGGATGACAGGCAGGAGAAGCAGGAAAATTTTCCATCAGTAATAGAGGTTATATTTTCCTTACCCCACTATGTGTTTTAAAATGTGTCAGTTGATTTTCAGAGTCACACAATATTCTCATTTTAAAATATTGTGGGACATTAGTAGATACTCCCTCTGATGTATAAATAGAGACATTAAAAAAGTGAGAAGGAGATTGTCAAGTGAAACATGTAAAAGCCAGCTTTGTTCATTAGGTTAGAGATTCATATCACAGGACAACAGTGTCCAGAGCTTCTGTGAAAAAAGACAAATGTATTCCACATTTCTGACACCCATCCATTGAAATGACATACCGAAACAATTCATCTGCTGCTTCTCTTCTTACCTTCTCTAAAAAAAATACAATTCCCAGCAAGGATTTGGTGATATGTGTCCTGAGGGACAAGGTCGAATCCATCACATTTTATTTCTAGTTGTGAACTAGTAAACCAGTATTTGCAATCAATTAACACTGGAATGATTTGATTCAGACATGCAAGCTGAGTAAAAAATTGAATAAGGTAAAAGTCTCCATGGAGTTAGATTTTTACTATCTCATAAAAAGTCTAAAGGGACAGAAAATTCATAACTCTGCTTTTAAGATACGAAAAAAAATGCTGATAAAGGGAGAGGGCTGAAAATAAATGAGAAACTGCTAATGTAATAAAAGGGGAAAGATTCTGAGACTCTCCTTTAACAAAAGAATTGGAATATTCCAAAGGAGATAAATGAAGAAAGTGAATAGGAAAAGATTTTTGTCTCTCTCATGAGTGGGCTCTTTGTTTCTGAAACAGATTGCTTAAGAGAGAGTGGGAATGAAGCTTCCATCTTACCTTGGGGTTTAACAAACTTTTTAAAATATCAAGAACATTTTTTAGATTGTGTTGGTCCCAGAAAGGTGGTAAAAGGAGAAAAGCTGATTTCAGTAAAAGGGGATACTGAAAGAAGAAAAAGAAATTCTTTTGGTTTAACTTAAAGAAAACAGTTAGTGTATAAAATTAAAGAAGGTTTCTTTGCCATAATTTCTGTGGTGCCCACTCTGAAGCCTAAGCCCATCCTTGGGAAGAGGTGAGGGTAGGGGACAGAAGGTATCCAATAGTGATGGAGACACAGAGAATTTGGGTGCCTGACAGACCAGATTTCCAGTCTCCACACTGCCAGTCACCAGCTATACCTCTACTGGTTTGTTTAAACTCTTAGACCATATTGCCTATGACTTTTAGAGGCAGAAATAACACTTCTTGCCTGAGAAGTTTGTTGAAGATTAAGTAATATAATGTTGAAATGCCCTTAGCATAATGCCTAGTAAGCTCTCAACAAGGAGAAGATACTACTATCTGAACTAGGTTCACTACCCTTATTACTGCAGAAAAGAAGGGACCCATCGAAATGAAATCCAACGCTTGTTAATGCTTTAGTGGCACATTTGAAATAAAATGTTCATAAATATCTGGTCAATGAAATTCCAGGTCAATGGAACCACAAATTCAGATTTGGTCTCTGTAGCGGCTGTGGATGCATGAGAGGGCAGATAAAGAGAATCTGGTGACAGACTGAAAATATGCCTGGCTCAACTAAACTTATAAATCCTTTACCCATTCTCACTAGTTTGAGCTACATGCTATCATAATTACCTATCTGAGAAAGAGGTCTTTCACTTCCTCCTGCAAAGTGTATCCTTTTGCTAGCCATTCTTAGCTATCTACACTGGGGAAGTTGCATTGTTTTGCCTCTTAATTGGAAAGTAAGGGTGTGGAGACAACACATGTGAGCTCTGCCTGAGTCAGGTTCTGTCACTCTTAGGCAGATTATCTTTAGCAAGCTGGATCGCTTTGGGATTATCAATTTCCCAAATGTAAAATGGGAACACTAACATCAGTTTGCTCAGGTTGCTTGAGGATAAAATGTTACAGTGTTTGTGAAGTGCATAGCCCAAAGGAAGCACTCAGCAAACCCAGCTCCCTCTCTGCTCTTCTTGATCCAGAAACAAAACCACAGCAAAAGCTTTACAAACTCCAACCAAGCGAATTCCCAGGGCATGATAGCATTTTATGTGCTGTCTACACAAGTGGCTTAAGAGGGAGGTCATTGCTACTCTCCCTCAAAAATTTATAACACTTATTGGACTTAAGTGTAAACTTCTTTTCTGATAATAAGACCCTGGTTCTCAGGATGAAAGGTGCTTAAAACTCAATGAAGAAATAATAGCAAATTGGACCAGGGAATCTCTGTTTTATTAGGATTGAATTAGAGTAAGAACCAGATTATTTTATTAAATGCTACTTTGAAAAGGATGGGAAAATATAAATCCTAAAAGCAATTTACAGTTTTTATGGAGCTGTCTTCTTGGTTCTTTTTAGTTCACTTCATAGTGACAGTGAAAACACTGTTACTTGATTTTCACTTGACAGGTTGGATGTTTTTAAGTGTTTCTACTGCTTTGAAGAAATGCTTGACCTAATTCAAAATTCATTTTTTTCAGTAAATTCAACCTTTCATGATTATCTTTACCACAAATCTTTCCTCAGACAGCTCCTGAAGGATAAAATTGTATTTTCACTAGGATTCATTTACTTTACATAGTTATCCTTTTTTTCTTTTTAGAATTATATCAATAAAGGCAAACCAGAATGTAATGATTTTTAAAAATTAAGCCAACTTTTTTTCCCATGTTTTATTCTGTGTTTGTATTTTTAAGGAAGCAGGTTACATTATTTTATCTCTTCATAGCTCTGTTGTTTTCATTTCTTCAGTTTAGATTTTTGTACTAGACCACCAAACTATGACAAGTTGAAAAACATAATCAAATAAATGCCTTATTTTACATGTCTATATATATGTAAAAACAAAAATATGCCCATGATTGACAGAGACATGTTCCAATATTTAACATTCTTTTTAAAGGCTTTGTTCATTACTTGGGCTCCTTTTAAGGGGTTTAATATGAATATATTTGTACATAACAATCTAGCAAAGTGAGATTTGGGCTAAAAATTTGTAGACCTCAGATTTCTAGTACCTACTTTTACATGTGAGCACCAAACAACCCTATCCAAGGATAACATTCAGAAGCACAGATTCTTTTGAATGTTATCTTGGAGAGAATGGGAGTAATTGGACAATTTTTCTATGGCAATACAGAATTTAATTGAAAACAGAAAAGGAGTGACCATTACTGAGAATTTATTATGTGTCAGGTATTATAATCTGTGTTTTCTCAAATTCTAACTCAGTTAAATTCTCTTGCAAGTTTAGATTATACTCAATTTTACATCTTAAAGTACAGCAAGATCAGATATCTCCCAACAACACAAAGTTAGTAAGTGGTGAACCTGTGATTATCAGTCCAGATCTGTGTGATGTTATAGCTCATGGTTCTATGGTTCTTTTTTTTTTTTTTTTTCGTTTTTCTTTTTTCATTCATATCATTGGTGGAAGACGAAGACACTGCTTTTAAGATGTTTTCGTGCTATTGCAATTTATCAAGGAGTTTTGGTGAACTTATGCTACAATCGACACATTTTACATGTTTTTCTATATATGTATGTATTTGCTGGTTCATTCATTTTTTAAAAAGATTTTATTTATTTATTTGAGAGAGAGAGAGTGTGTGTGTATGTGTGTGTGTGTGAGAGAGAGAGAGAGAGATCAAGAGCAGGGGTGAGGGGTAGAGGGAGATGCCAACTCTCCACTGAGCAGGAAGCCTGATGTGGTACTCCATCCCAGGACCCTAGGATCATGACCTGAGCCAAAGGCAGACACTTAGCTGACTGAGCCACCCAGGTACCCTGATTGATTTTGGCAACAAATAATTATTGATTGCTTACTATATTTCAAGAACTTTTCCACAATCTGGTTTTCAGTGAACAACTGAAAATTTCCTGATCTCATGGTATTTATGTTTTACCGTGTGTGTATGCGCCAATTTTATATCAAAGATTTAGTTTCTTACTCCCATATAGCTACTTTCCCTCTTAGGACCCTGCAACGTTTAGGTAGGTGATACATAGCTTCCTAGAATAAGAACTACAAGCTCCAGCATGCTTTGCAGTTGAAGATGACCCAGAGAGAAAGTGGAAGTCTAGTCTAGTGTGGTCATTTCCAAGAAGTTTCTGACAAAGATAGCTGTTGAGTCCCATTGCCACCGTTCTTCCTTCCATCTTTCTGCTACTTGGAATTTGGGTACATTGGCTAGGACTCCATCCTGAAAAATGAGGACAAAGGCCACACTATAGGATGGCAGAGCAAAAATCTAAAAGTATTTTGCCTTCCAGATGATGGAGAAGTTTCTTTTCTTTTCTTTTTTAAAGATTTTATTTATTTACTTGAGAGAGAGACAGTGAGAGAAAGCATGAACGAGGAGAAGGTCAGAGGGAGAAGCAGACTCCCCATGGAGCTGGGAGCCCGATGCGGGACTCGATCCCGGGACTCCAGGATCATGACCTGAGCCGAAAGCAGTCGTCCAACCAACTGAGCCACCCAGGTGTCCCGATGGAGAAGTTTCTAAGACACATCAGGATTGCCTGATCCTGAGGGAAATCAATTTTTTTATCTTGTTTGGACTCCTGTTACTAGCAGCTGAGCTTAATCCATATTATGTTTAAATGGGCAGTTCTTTTTTTTTTTTTTTTTTTTTCCTGGCCAGTATACATTTATGTCTAACCCCTTTGTCAACACTTCCCTACTTCCACCCCATCCCCTATGCCCATGCACAGAGTTTTCTTATGGAAATATTGTTTGAGCTCCTGGAATCAACTGTGCCTGAATTTACCCTCCAGATTTTTCAATTACAAGAATTAATACATTCTCCTTTTCACTTAAACCAGTTTCATTTTGCTAGGTAAAGAGTTTTGACTGAAAAGTATGCATATACTTATTTATTAATTCATGTGTTTATAACTTATTTATGCTATAACCATGTTATATGTTTATAAATGTTATAAACATAGATCAGAGTTTGATTAATGTGTAAACATGCTGTGTAGAGATTTCTCCTAGTATCCCATTTTTATAGTTGAAATATCTGAGCCATAAAAAAGCTAAATAATTTGCTTCCAGTCTCAGTAAAAACTCATGATTCCTTAAGATCCAGTCAATTGAAAGTTGTATCTATTTCTTTGATGTTGTCTTAACCACTGAACATCTAAAATTCCAATGCTATAATACAAGGTATATTTTCAGTTTTATTAGTTGTACTAGTATAGTTATTCTTGAGAGAAAAAAGTCCTGTATATGTGAAGATAAAAAGAATTATGAATAACACCCTTCCCCCCATTCTTTAAAGTTTTATTGAACAGTAGAAAAGTATAAGGATGAAATATGTCATGGAGTTCAGTTTCTTCCCAGTGCAGAACTGATTTCTTGAAAATCCTTCCTAATATGTTCTTCGGTCTGAGTTTAAAAGTCCCAAATACTGAGGCTTTTATCAATTCTCTTTGAAGATTTTATCTCACATAGTAGATTGGAGCATACCAAACACTTCTAAAACCCAGGGTAAGCTTGTTTATTGCTGTCACTAGTGAGATTTGTCTGCCCAAACACAGTTTCCCATCTTTTTTCAGTAATATCCTCAATGACTCCTGGATCTTGCTCTTGTTTTGAACATTCTGCTGGCTGCATATTTGTACAGATTAAGTCCCTTCTTTCTTAGTATACCTGTTGTACTTATACTGAATTCTGAACACTTTCCAAATGTGAAATATATCAGAGTGAAAATTACTTCATACTTTAGGGGTAAGAACATTTAGGTTTCTTTGTATAAGTATAAATTTGACATAGAAGATCTAATTCCACTAATTACCATTGCCATTTACCTAACACAGGTAAGTTTAAATGTGTAGTTTTAAAATGTTTTGTAGACAACTATCATATGATCTCCCTGATATGAGGAAGTGGTGATGCAACATGGGGGCTTAAGTGGGTAGGAGAAGAATCAATGAAACAAGATGGGATTGTGAGGGAGACAAACCATAAGTGACTCTTAATCTCACAAAACAAACTGAGGGTTGCTGGGGGGAGGGGGTTTGGAAGAAGGGGGTGGGATTATGGACATTGGGGAGGGTATGTGCTTTGGTGAGTGCTGTGAAGTGTGTAAACCTGGTGATTCACAGACCTGTACCCCTGGGGATAAAAATATATGTTTATAAAAAATAAAAAATTAAAAAAAAATGTTTTGTTCAAACTTCAATAAATTGAAATACTTTCTATTTCCATTGTTCATTTTCCATTGTTCCATTTGTTCACTGAATAAAACTATTTTTATATTCTTCTTGGGAAGGCCAAAAATTAATTTTCTGGCCAATAGTCATTTATTAAAAGTCTCGAATAGCTCCCCATTCCATTTAAAATAAGACTCAAACTCCTTACTATGAACTCTGAGGTCCAACTTGACATAGCCTTGAGGGCCTTTCCAACCTCACTTCTTTCTCTCAGTGACTCTGGCTACCCTAAGCTTAAAATACAGACCAGGTTCTTCTCCTTCTCTCATCTTATCAACTACCTCCTGATCCATGTCTCTCTCTCTTTTTTTTTTTTAACCCTCTTCATTTACTGCTTACCTCCACCTGCCATTGTTAGTATCACTTTCTAATTCCTTTACTAGATTGTAAATAACTTGGTATAGGAGCAGGGATCACATACTGATTTCCATGTACCCTCTTTGGTTTTCATTTCTTTGTTGTTGTTGTTGTTTTAACACTGCTGTATTTCTTCTCTATCATACATTGTTTACCTCACAATATGTGTTCTAATATTCAATAAATGAGTATATGTAAAAATAAATGTATGAGCTTGGAGTAGAAGAAAATAATTATTTTGAAAAAGATCCAGGTCATATGTAATTTAATTCTACTATGAGATTATTCTAACAGTTGATTATGGATTCAAAGAATCATAAAATGTTATTGTTGAAAAGTAATGAAGTTATCTAGCTTAATACCTTATTTTTTATATGAGGAAGCTGAGACCCAGAAGGAGAAATAACTTGCCAAAGGTCATTTAACTAATGACTAGCAGACCTAAGACTAAATCTCATAGCTCCTGGGTGTTCTTGCAAATGAGTATGTCTTACTATATTTGTTTTTGAATCCTTAATATTTGTTATAGTGTTCTACTTGCACTAAAAGAATTATTATAGAATTCACAAGAATCACTGATTCCCTCCTCCCTTCACAGCTTTTCCTTGTCATGCTTTGTACTCATAGAAAAATGAGACAATATACATATCATTTTTATTAAATACTATTTGTTGAATATATATATTCATTATAGGAATATATATATATATATATATATTCATATTCATTATAGGAATCTGGCTGGATTTTTAAAACTGTTCTGTTTTTGGTGCTGAAAGAGCTCTGGATTGTTATAGGCTACCCTTAGACCTCTCTCCATGCCTTATACTCCTACCTCCCTTAGCCTTGCTGTAGCTCCATTCATCAAACTGAGGAGGGAAATGAACCAAAAAGAGGGCCAGTGAAGCTTTGTGCATCTCGAAGGAAATGAAGCATTGCAGGTATAGCAAGGAAAAGAGGTGGCAATGCTGTGGGCTGTATAATGTCTGGGAACTGCTTGTAAGGGATATGTAACATTTAGTGTTGTAGACAACTTATGACACCATTTAGAGTTTAAAACTGCTTCCAACCAGGGAGAGTAACTTGTAAAAGTAAATAAAGTGATTGGATTTATTCTGTGAGGTGAAGGAAAGAGAAGGCTAAGGGAAAAGTGGGAAGAGAGTTGGGATGATACTCTTAAGAACGCAGAGCTCTATCTGTTTTGTCGATTTAAAAGTTGTCTATAAAATATATAGATATTAAAAGGTCTAGAGATGTTTAATGGCTTTTAAGGTAACTTTTAATAAGGTACATTCTCCTTTTATTTGATCACCAGTTTAGGGAAACCACTCTTGCTGAACCATTAGGACACAGACTAATAAAATAAAACACAAAGCTTCTTGGTAGATGTAGCAATATTGTAAAGCTTGATGAGAATGAAAAGAGTCTAAATTAAGCAATAACAATTGGGAAGCAGGACATTTCCTGGGGATTAATGACAGGCTGGGTGGAGTTGATGGACCATGGCTAGTCTGTGGGCCATTAACCTCAGTTGATCATTAATTCCCAAGAAATACCTGATGGTGGGGTCATTACTATAATTATCACCTTAAAGAGGGAGAAGGATGGTAGATTCCAGAGTAGAGAAGTTAAAAGAATGATGATGATTATTTCATATAAAGCACAGTGGCTTACAGGCCAAAGGATTATAAGATTCTTTTAATCATTTCTTGGTTGTCAGTTCTGTTTGTAAATGGAAATGAAACAGAAATTGCTCCTCTTTTTAGAGAGGAATGCATGGAGAAGGGGAACAAATATGTATGATAGACATACACATGGTAAAGGAGGTGACTTTTTCCTCAAACTGGCTTCTTGAAAAATGACTCGTGGAACATTGAGTGCGTTTCTGGTGATGCAAGATTTCCAACAACGGTGGAGTTAGGTCATGTTTAGGATATGACATTTATACTGCCTCATTTGAATTGGTTTTATTTGACTCTGTAAATGATGGGGGTGTTGAAGGGAACTATCTGAGAAGTGAAAGGCCTGGCTACACAGAAAGTGTGATTTTGGGTACTTACCATTCTCTAGATTTCAGTTTCTTCATCTGTAAACATAAAGGGGTAGGTTTAGGGATCTCCAAAGACCAGCTTAGCTCTCAAGATTCTCCAAGGTGTATTAAAGGAGTCAAAGATCTTCTTGGAATAAGGCTTGTAGAACTATGAAATAGTGAAGTAAACTACTGGGAAAGGAATCCATGAACTCCTAAAGAAATAAGCTGCTTTATGTGGGTGGGAGGGACGCTTCCTAATTCAAATTATTGATAGTATTTATTTGTTTTAAGATTGACTCATTCTGGGTTTCAGGCTTCTAACGAAGGAAAAATTATTTAAATGGAAATTTCCTACTATTTTAATTGAAAATTGAATTTGAAAAAGAAAATAAATCCTACAGGCGTCTGGTTCCCTGTTCTCCTGTTGTGCAATCCAGTAGTGCCAGAAGGCAGCTTTACTGATGGTAGTATTTCAAAGCCAAAGACTTCCATACATGATGGAATTTGAATTGGGAGATTAAAGACACAGGGGGTGGAATAAACCTACATATGTTGCCATTGACTCACTGCCTTGACCTTTAAATTCTGCTCCTTTCCATTCCCTCATCCACAAGAACTTTCTGACATATTCATTAATTCAATCATCTGTTCTTTCAATGTTTATTAAGAACTTTCTGTGTGCCAGGCACTGTGCTATGTGTTGAGAAGTTAAAGGTAAATAAGACATAGCCCCTGACCTCTTGGGAATCACAGTTTCATAAAGATTGATATAATTAAAAGAAAGAAAGAAAGACATTCCGTTATACAAGAAATAGATTCACAAAAGAAGTAGTCTATTCTTTCTTGAGATGTCATGGAGCTCAGGTAAGGTATCACAGAAAATCTTCTATTTCAGTCTTAAAGGATAAGTGGAGATTATACAGTGACTCCAGTAGAGATGGTTTTCTCCACAAAAACACAAAAATGTGAGCATATGTAGTAAGAGAGAATCGGCAAGTAATTCAATATGACTAGAACTGAGGGAAGATGACTAGATATGAATCTGAAGGGGTAGAAAGTGTTCAGATTATGAAAGGCCCCTTGCACATTATGACAATCGGCTTGGACTTTATCCTTTAAAGTAAGGGTAGAATGGTTGTATATTATACATATGATATATAGCACATTATATATATATACATACTTATATATTACATTATATATTCATATATAATATACATAGTAAAAGGAGGTATTATTAATAATTATACCAGGACTACTTTAACATATAGTCAGCTAGCTATAAGGAGTAAAACCATTTTAACCAGAACATGTTGAAATTAGACTTGCATTTGAAAAAGATCACCCTGGAAGCTGAGTAGAGAATGGACAAAGTCTTATGTATAGAAAGCACTAGAATAACAAGTTGGTTTGACCTGGGTAGCAGTACATGTAGTGGAAAGAAGGGAAAATGTGAACACTATTTAAAAGATGGAAAACAAAAGATGGAACAATAGCTTGAATATATAAAGGTGAAGGAGATTGAGGCATCTAGGACCATTACTGGTTTGGGTAACTAGGTAGTGCTATTAGACAGCATGGAAAAGGGAGCAGAAAGAATTGGAAATTAAAGTGATGCTATAGACAGAACATTTGTGCTCACCCAAAGCCCCTTGTTGAAACATAATCCCTAAGGTGATGGCATTCGGAAGTGGGGTCTTTGGAAGTGATTAGGTCATGAGGATGGAGCCCTGGATTAGAGCCCTTACCAGAGATGCCCTCTCCTCATTTGAACTCCTCAGAGTTCTCCTCAGAGAACTGCCTCTCTTTATATGTCATGTGAGGACACAGCAAGAAGGTGACTATGAACCAGGAAGTGAACTCTTAGTGGAAACTGAATCTGTCAGAGTCTTGATCTTGGGATTCCCAGCTTCCAGAACTATGAGAAATAAATGTTGTTTAAGCCACTCAACCATGGTATTTTTGTTCTAGTTTTGAATGGACTGAGACATGTGGGAAGGGGGCAAAGACAAAAGATAATAAATTTGGTTCTGGCCATCTTGTTTCCCAGATTCAAGTGCCTGCAAGATCTGGATATGGAGATACTTCGTGGGAAGTTGAATATATGGGTCTGAGTTTAAGGGAGATATCTAAGCTAAAGTTAGAAATAAAGTGTGTAAAGCATTGGTCGTTGAGATTGGGGAAATTTTACAGAATGGGAAAGAAAAAGAATTGAGGACAGAATCCTTAGGGATGCCAATATTTGGAGGGTGGCCAGGAGAAGAACCCCTCCATTCCCCAAAACTCAAAAAGAGAGTCCAGGGAGGAAATGGTAACAGAGCAGCAGAGAGCTTAGAGGAACAAGTATACAAATGGCAAGAGAGCAGAGTGTGAGCTATACAAAGTGTGGAAAGTGTTCATTGCTTTCGGCAGTTAAGGGGTTACTGGTGACAATAGTAAGGAGAAGGTTATAAATAGTAGTGGGTCAAGGAAATTGCTTAGTCCACACTGTTGGTTAATAACAGAGTCATAATTCAAACCCAGTGTCTCTAACTCCAAATCTGGGGCTTTTCCTGCTGTTCCAGGTTTTTTTCCCTTTAGTTCATCCTTGCTTTGTTCATCCACACCCAGGATGTTCTGTATGCCATGGATGAGTCCTCACGACCTAGTGAAAACTAGAATAGCTCTCCTGCTCTTGGATTTCTGGGCTCTGTTGACAGTACCAAATACTGAAGTTTCTTTTTACCTGTGTTTATAGTTGCTAGATTAGACCTTCTTGCAGGCCTCAGTACCTAAATGAACTGAGCCTGATTTTGCCTTTATTTTGAACAGCATACGCATCTCCCTGTGGGATAAACTCAACTTAAGTAATAGCGTTATTTAAAATAGTTATGAATTTTCAGGGGCGCCTGGGTGGCTCAGTGGGTTAAAGCCTCTGCCTTTGGCTCAGGTCATGATCCCAGGGTCCTGGGATTAAGTCCCGAGTTGGGCTCTCTTCTCTGCAGGAAGCCTGCTTCCTCCTCTCTCTCTCTCTGCCTGCCTCTCTGCCTACTTGTGATCTCTGTCTGTCAAGTAAATAAATAAAATCTTAATAAAATAAAATAAAATAGCTATGAATTTTCAGTTGTAAGTGTAAAAGAACAGTATTAGAGCTGGAATAAGTATGCTAAGTAATGTTTAATATATTATCTCAAGTCTAAAATTTACTTAAACAAGTTCCCCGGAGATACCTGGCGATATGGCCAGTGCTGGTGTATTTTTTAAGATTTTATTTATTTAACACAGAGAGAGAGAGAGAAAGCGCGCGAGGGCACAAGCAAAGGGAGTGGTAGTCAGAGGGAGAATGGAGTATTCCAGAAGATACTCAGCAGGGAGCCTGATGAGGAACTTGATGCCAGGACTCCAGTGAATCATGACCTGAGCTGAAGGCAGACACTAACTGACTGAGCTGCCCAGGTGTCCCAGTGCTAGTGTATTTTTAAATTCGTGGTGAGCAGAGTTCCTCTAACCAAAATTATTCTCCAAAACAATGCATGTGTTTGGTGTTTCCAGGTATAATGTATAATACATTGCCTTAATGTCGATTAGCAAGTTTGAAAAAGAAGCTTGGTGAGTAGCTAAAACATTTAATGGAAACCACAGGATTTTGTTCTATCTCCTGTTACCTTTGGAAAAATCCCCAGACTTCTCTATGTCTGTTTCCTCATCAATAAAGTGATAGTGTTGAACTTTATAACCCTTAAAATCTCTTCTGGCTTTAAGATGTTGCGATTCAATTGCATGCTAATGTCCACAGCAAAGAATAGGAATCAATAAATGTATTTATTCTCCTACTGATTATATACTTTTAACCTTCCTTGGAGATAATTGTTCTTGCATGCTCCACAACACAGGTTTACCAGAACCTAAGTAAATATATATATTTTTTTCAATGAATGGAATGGATGTGTCAGAACTATGGAAACCATTTCGAATATCCTTTAGGAAGCAACCACATCCTGTTCCCCATTCACCTTTGGCTGCACTCACTGGCAAACCTCCAAATCTTGGTCAAACTAACCATTTGTTTTCTCTGAATAAAAAAAAAAAAATCATCTCTTTGCTTATTGACTCTATAGTAATTTGTGGTTTTTAAACTTGCTTGAGCTTTCAATATTACCTGCCAACATCTTGTCTCTAGGTGATCCTATGGCAACTACTCTAAATGTCTAGGCCTCCTCTAAAGCTCATAATGCAACTGAGCTAATTATCTTGACCTTTTTCACTAAGAAGATAAGAAATATCATTATATGGACCTGTGTCTTTATGAATTCTTCTCCAACACTTACCCAAGATTTTATCCATCTTTCTTCTTTCTCTTCTCAGTGGAAGACAAGTGTTTCCTTTTTTCTGAAGTGTCCTGATCCACTTTTATTCCATACCAACCTGTCAGTTTAGAACTTTGCTTCATCAGCTCCTTCCTTCTTTGGTTAAAGATTCCTTTTCTTCTCCACAGGCTCCTTCTCCGCCTCAAAGGTACTGGAGTATCCCAGGAAACACTTCCTGAGGCTCCATTCCCCCTTAATGTCCTGGATTCTGTGTTCCTGAATCTCATTCCTTTCATCCCTTATCAGAGTGCTCTGATAGTATATTCTGGATGTACTATAGCATCCATTCTTTCAATATTTTGAAAACCATATCCTTCTTAAATACCTCTTTTCTTTGGGTGTCCCAGAGAAGGTAAGAAACAGATTTCTCCTTGTCTCACCTTGGGATTCTTTTCTGATCTATACTTCACCTTAACTTTTGAACTTACAAAGTCCCTTCTCTCTTTTTAAACAGCTTATTGAGGCATAATTGATATACAGATGAGTTAAGTGTACAATTTGTTAAGTTTAACCATTTATAGACTTGTGAAACTACGACCACAATTAGATAATGAACATATTAACCCCCAGGAATTTCCTTACCCCCTTCCTCCGTTTCCCTGACCCAGCTTTATCCTTAGGCAATCAGTGATCTGCCTTATGTGACTATGGGTTGCACTATATTTTCTGGAATGCTACATAAATTCAAACATATACAGTATGTATTTTTTTTTTTTTTTTGGTCTGGTTTCTTTTACTCAGCTTAATTATTTTGAGATTGTTTCCTATTGTTGTATGTGTTAATAGTTCATTCCCTTTTATATTTGAGTAGTATTCCATTTTATGAATACATCACAATTTTTAAAAATACATTTACCTGTTAATAGACATTTGGATTGTTTGCAATTTTTGGCAATTATAAGTAAAGCAGCTGTAAATAGTTGCATAGAAGACTTTATGGGGATATTTGCTTTTATTCCTTTTGGTAGCTACTTAGAAGTGAAATGGTTAAATTGTGTGATAAGTGTGTGTATAACTCTTTAAGAGACTACCAAGTATTTTCCATTGTGGCTGTACAATTTTATATTCCCACTAGCAATGTATGAGAGTTGCTTTACATTCTTTTTAACACTTTTCATGTGTTTTTCATCCTTATATCTTCTTTGGTGAAGTATTTAAAAAAAAAATTTGCAGACACTTTTTAATGAGCTGTTTGTTTTGTTGTTACTGGGTTTTGAGGGTTTGTGTATACTGGATATAAATCTTCTGTCAGAAATATGATTTATAAATATTATTTCCAGTCTGCTGTGGCTTCTTTTTCATCCTCTTATCATTTTTTTGAAAAGCAAAAGTTTTTTATTTAAATGAAGTACAATTTATCATTCTTGTTTTTTAATGGGAGATATTTTTTGCATTTTATCTTAAAAAAATCTTCATCTAACTCAGGGTCACAAAATTTTCTTCTATGCTTTCTTTAAGAAGTTATGTTGTAAATTTGTGTGTGTGTTTATGTGTGTTTTAAATTTTAAACTAAGGTCTATAATGTAGAGTATGGATCAATGCTCACATTTCACATATAGATACCTAATTGTTCTGGCATCTTTTGTTGAATAGTTTGTCCTTCACCCACTGAATAGTCTTTGTTCCTTTAATGAAAATCAATTGACAGTGTATGCGTGGATCTATTTTTGTACTCTCTGTTCCATTGACCTATTTGTCTATCTTAATGCCAGTGCTGTGCTATCTTCATTGCTCTGGCTTTGTAATGTCTTAAAGTCCAGTAGAATAGTCCTCTAGCTATATTCTTCTTTTCCATATTGGTTTGGCTATTCTAGGCCCTTACATTTCCATATGAACTTTAGGCCATTTTGTCAGCTATGGATATGGTGTATTGCTCCATTTATTTAAGTCTTCTTTAATTTATCTCAGCAACACTTTGTAGTTTATAGTGTACACATGCTGTATACCCTTTGTCAAGTCTGTCTGTCGGTGTTTCAGTGTTTTTTTTTTTTTTTTTTTGCTATTATAAATGGTGTTGTCTTTTTAATATCACCTCCCATTTGTTGTTAGCAGTATAACGAAAGACAGTTGATTTTTGTATGTCGGTCTCATATTCTGCAACCTGTTAAAGTCACTTTAGTTCTGTCTTTTTTTGTAGAACCCACAAGATTTTCCTGGTAAATGTCATGTCATCTGTGACTAAAAGCAGTTTTATTCTTTCTTTCCAATGTGGAAGGCTTATATTTTCTTTTTCTTGCCTCCTGATTTGATCTTCCTTACAATGTTGAATAGAAATGGTGATAAAAGACATTATTGTCTTATTCCTAATCTTAAAGGGAAAGCATTCAGTCACATTAGGAATGCAATTAGCTGTAGGTTTTTTACAAATACCTTTTATTAGTCTGAGAAAATTTCTTTACATTCTCAATTTCATGGGAGATTTAATTTTTTATTTAAAATCAGGAATAAATGTTGGATTTTGGATCTTGTCATAACCTTTTCCTTGTCATAACCTCATCTCTATAGAGATGATCATATTTTTTCCTCTTCAGTTTGTCAACACAGTGGATGACATTTATCAATTTCCAAATGAGAAATGAAACTTGCAATTACTGGGTAAACCCACATGGGCACTTTATATTATTCTCTATATATTCTTGGATTGATTCACTGAAATTTTACAAATAATTTTTTCATCTTTCTAAAGAAATATGCACTTTTCTTTTCTTGTAATATCTTTGTCTGGTTTTGGTGTCAGATTAATGTCAGATAGAATGAGTTGGAATATTTCCTCCTTTTCAGTTTTTTGTAAGAGTTTATGTAATTGATACACTTTTTTCTGAATTGTTTGGCATAATTTACCCTTGATGCCATGTGTACCTGGAGTTTTCTCTGTGGGAATATTTTTAATGAAAATTTCAATTTATTTAATAGATGTTGGGCTAGTCACCTTACCTGTTTCCTCTTGAGTGAGCTTTGGTAGTTGTATTTTCCAAGGAGTATGTTTATTTTATCTAAGTGTCAAATTTATTGTCATAAAGTTGTTTATAACTTTCCTTTATTATATTAACTGTAGAATAAGTATTGATTTTACTTTTCTCATTTCTGATACTGGTAAATTGTGTCCCCTTCTTTTTTACCAGTATTTCTAGAAGTTTATAAGTTTTATTGATCTCAAAAAAAGTAAGCTTTTGCTTTATTCATTTTTACTGTTGTTTTTCTGTTTCCCATTTCATTGATTTCTGCTCTTTATTATTTCTTTTATTCTCCTTATTTTGAATATAATTTCTCTTATTTTGTTTTCTGATTTCCAAAGATAGCACCTTAAGGAAGAGTTAATTCTACAAATTCCCTTCTAAGTACTATTTTAGCACAAATTTTGATACTGTAAATTTAAATCTGCTCTAAAAAATAAAGTCTTAAATTTCAAAAAGGTCCTTAATTTACCTTCACTTTTGAAAAGTATTTTTGTAAGATAGTGAATTTTAGGGTTTTCTTTTTTTAATATTTTAAAGGTGTTGCTCTATTGTCTTCTTGCTTTCATTGTTTCCAACAAATCTGCTGTCATTCATATAGTTGTGTTTCTGCATATAGTTTTTTTCTCTAGCAGCTTCTAATATTTCTTTCTTATCATTGGTTTTAAGTAATTGGCTTATATGTGTCATGGTAGGGTTTTCTTTACATATATTTTGTGCTTAGGGTTTGTTAATCTTCTTTGATATGTGTATTCATAGTTTTCAGAAAATTTGGAAAATATTCAGCTGTTATGTTTTAAAAATATTTTTTCTGTCCCTTTTCTTTTAAGAACTCCAATTGTTCAAGTACTTGGTCATTTAATATTGTCTTATATTTTACTGAGTGTCTGTTCATTTTTTGTTAGTCTTTCTTTTCTTTGTGTGTTTCACTTTGTAGTTTTGATTACTATGTCTTCAAGTTTACTATCTTTTCTCCTGAAAATGTCATCTCTCATATTTCCAGCCTGTGTATTTTACAAAGCAGACATTGTAATTTTCACTTCTAGAAATTCAAATTAGTTTTTTTATATCTTCTATTTAAATGTTCAGTCATTCCTGTAGCTTCTTGAGTACACAGAATTCAGTTATAATAACTTTTTTAATGTCACCTCTGTCATATCTGGGTTAGTTTTGATTGGTTGACATTTTTTCTTCCCATTATAGGTTGTATTTTCCTTATTTTTTGCATAGTTGATAATTTTTTGTGGATGCCAGGCATTGTGATTGCTGGGTGTTGTATTTCTAAAAAATCTTCTTGGGCTTTATACTTGAATGTGGTTGAAGTACTTAGTAATTGTTTAATCTTTTGAGTCATCCTTTAAGCTTTGTTATGTAGTATTTATTTGTTCTCACTCCTTAGTTATTTAACTTATGAGATTTTCCATTCTGGGTTTTGGAGCTAGGCATCTGCCCTGGCTCTGTAAGATCCCTGGGTAGTGTCACATTTAATCCTTTAGGTAGTTCTTGACCTGACCTCAGGTCATTTTCCCGCAGGAATGCACTGCTTGCTACTTAACTGAATACTCAGTAGGGACCATCTGCAGATCTCTGGAATTCTCTTTCTGTGAATCTCTCTTCCTTTTCAGTATTCTGCCCCATAAGCACCAGGTATTTTGGCTTCCCTAAACTAGCTCTGGCTTCTCAACTTGGGATTTTCACTGGGCTCAGCCTGGATTTCCCCTGTATCACCACCTAGGAATTTTCTCCAGAAAGTAGTGGGGCAGTGGTAGGGCTCTCCTCATTTGTTTCATGTTTCTTGGGGATCACTTCACTTCACTTCCAATGAATGGAAAACCATGGTTTTACATATTTTGTCTGTTATTTAATTCAAAAGGAGGGTAAATTTGGTCCCTGTTACTATATTTTGTCGGGAAATCTTGTTTTTCTCCTTAATTTTTTTGAGGCCAACAACTTTTTGTGTAGATCAGTTATCATGTAAATTATGGTTACTGATATTTAAGTTTGCATTCCTTCTTCATTCATTAACTTCTTAAGGGCACAACGTCTTTATTGTTTGCCAATATAGTGCCTAATACAGAGCAGGTGTTCCATAAATGCTTGTTGAATGAATAAAACTAAAATAGAGGTAAGCACATGTTTCTGCAGTAGACTATTGTTTTACATATTTTATATGCTTCTGTGATGGCCTATTCCATATTTGGGTATGTCTACAATATGTGTATTTTATATGCTATGTATGTAAGTATTATGTATGAATATATTATCAGTGTGCATGTGTATATCCTTTGCATTGCATTTATAGTTCTGTAATTCTCTCTCTCTCTCTCTCTTTTTTTTATACTGCCAAGAGATGCTTAGTAAAAGCTTTTTTGCAGCAAAGAAAGGTTGATTAGGTTTTACTTCAGGAAAATGAACAACAAGATTGATGTTTAAAATGTAAAGGTGTTACCTGCCTAGCCTTTACTCACACTGAATATTAATAAGTATGTAAGCATGATTGCTGAATATTTAGAAAGAAATACTATTTCCATGGCCTAGAAAGGAAAACTCTATCACAAATGTTAAAGTTAAATATTTCATGTATGTCTCTTTATAATTTCTTTGTAAAAATATTTTGTAATTATTTTGCAAAATAAATATGTAGAAACACATACCTGTATCTGTTACCGTCACAGTTGGAAAGCAGTCTTTCGAATAGTTAGGTCTGCTCCTCCCAGCTTCATTCAGAGCTCCAGGGGAGTAAGGCCTGAGAGAGAGCAGAGCCTTCTCTAGTGAGCATGAAATTTGGTAACCTTAGCCCTGACCTTAACTCTGCTGAAGTGGTGAGACAGAGGCATTTCTCTGGGACACCTGAGAGGATACAAACCATTAAAGTTAACAGTGGATGAACTCGTTCCATTACTTTTAATAACATTGTATCTGTTTGTCTGCTTGATGTAATGATAACTTAGTGAAGGAGAATTAATTCCACATATTATCTACATAAAAGATAATGAGGGAAATCAGTTTCCTCTAAGGAAGTTTCATTAAATTTGGGTATAAGCCAATCCACTTTAGATTGGTCCCCAGCTTTTGGATGACTTTCAAGCCTTGAGGCTCTGAGAGAACATACAAGGCCATTTCTGAATCTCAGGGAAGCAGACGCAGAAGGTTTCAGAAGACCCTTGCCACTGAAATTCCCTTCCCGTCTGGAAAAGCAAACTGCTAGTTTGTTGACCATCAGGTGCAAAATATAATTTTTTCTTACATACCAACATTGTGTCTGCTGAGCTAGGTTTAATTCATATGATTTGTGCCTAAATTATTTGATCTGTGGCTCTGATGACTCCTTGAGGCATTTCAAGTAATGAAAAGAACAAACAAGCCACTAAATAGTGAATTAATAAATATTCAGTGTCAATAAGGAGATATATTTTGCATTTTTTTTTTTAACACAGGAAGGTTAAACCAATGTCTTCCAAGTTAGTTATCAGGACAGTTATGTGTCCTCATTGAATTCACACTAAGTATTGACATTATATGTAATGCTAATGATTCTTGCAGTGAAATATAGAATATTCACAATAGAATATATAGAATAGAATCTTACTGATTTTTGTGGTGACAAAATTACCTGGGAAAACAATTTGATTTCTCAAAAACAACAAAACAAATTCACTAAAATATGCTTACTTTATTTTTATTTATTTATTTATTTTTAAAGATTTAATTAATTTATTTGACAGACAGAGATCACAAGTAGGCAGAGAGGCAGGCAGAGAGGAGGAAGCAGGCTCCCTGCCGAGCAGAGAGCCTGGATGCGGGGCTCTATCCCAGGACTCTGGGATCATGACCCGAGCCGAAGGCAGCGGCTTAACCCACTGAGCCACCCAGGCGCCCCTAAAATATGCTTACTTTAAACTGAAAACAAAATTTCATCAAAGGTAAAGCCAGATGAATGACTTATGCAGACTTGCTCGTGATCCTTAAAATGTTTCCTACAGCATTCTTATGTACTAAAACATTACTCAGACTAGATGGGGAAGAGCGAGTCTTAAATATTAAGCATGTTGAATTATGGGATTTATTTTAATGGAAATTCAGTTAAATACTTTTTTTTTTTTTTTTTTTTTTTTTTTTTTTTTTTTTTTTTGAGAGAGAGAGATTGCATTGGGGAAAGCCAAGGGCAGAGGGAAAGGGAGAGAGAGAATCATAAGGAGGATCTACCTCCACCACAGAGCCTGAGGTGAGGTCTGATTTCAAGATTCTGAGATCATGACCAGAGCCAAAATCAAGAGTCAGTTGCTTAACTGACTGAGACACCCAGTAGCCCCTAGTTAATTACTTCTATACTACATGTAGCATAAACCACAGTGTTAGTATCTGCTGGAAGTACTTATAGATTAAAATAATAAAATCAAAGAGTTGAGGTAACCATTGAAAGATTTGAAAGGATTCTGCTCTTCGTTTGGATACTTTACTCAATGATACCAAAGTAACTTAATAGACAAATTTAAGTACTTTTACCTTAAAAACAAAACAAAAATCTTATTCCTAATAGTTCTGAGACTTCTGCAAAATTGTTTTTTTCTCTAGTATTTTTTTCTTTTATATATTGTTACAAAATTATTCAACTAGTTAAGAAGAGCATCATAATAAAAAATAACCTTCAGCCTTTACCTTGTCTGCACTTCAAATTCCAATTTGGTGGAGGCTACATAAATAAAGTGTTGCTATATTTACAATTCCAGAATAAATAACACAGCAATGGAATGTAAGTTTCTTTGGGGACTTGAATTATTCACAAAATGAGTAATTGAGCTAATCCCATACATAGATTTTCAATTTACAATTATTATGTGCTTAATCGTTATGGTTATTTGGGATCATGAAGAATTTACAAATAGGGCTTTATGAAAATGAAACAAATGTGAAGGATGACATAATATAGATAGAAAAGGCCTATGGTCCAATAAATCCTGAATAAAATAATTGTTGATTGATGGTAAAAGGTTTACATTATCTCCCACATTGGGTTTCTATGGCAGGAAGCAGTCAAATGGTAGGCAAAACAGAGGATGTTAACACTTTTTTATATATACTGGAATTTTTGCTAAGGACAATATAAAAAAGATACCATCATATTAGACAGTTATATTAAGATCAAATTTTAGTTTCATTTTTAGGCCAGAGTAACTATTATAGATTACCTAAAGGAAGAAAAAAAACCTCACACTTTTTTTCATGTGCTGTTCAGTGTGTAGTACTGTACTATATTTGCCTTAAAATATCATCATAATCATCCTCTTCTTCCATAACTGTTAAGTGGGTAGGAGGTCTTTAATTGCCAGCAAATTTACCCAGGACTGACTTCTGTATAAACCATGGGCTTATAAATCTAGGAACACTTAAGAGGATGCAGAAATTTATGTTTATCACCATGCATTCATGACATGTATGTCATCAACAATATACTTCTCCTGGGGAAGGCTCTGCGGTGTGGCTTTGAGGGACAAGGGATGATGATGATGATGGTAATAATGAAAGTTAGGGAGTAGTTGCTAGTCATTCATTCATTCAATAAGTATTAATGAGGAGAAACAGAAAACATAAGTGTGTTAAGTATATCCTATGCCAGATAATAATAAAGTCTTTGGAGAAACAAGGAAAGAGTGATGCAGAATGTGTAGGGGTGTTTTTCATATGGGAGAATTAGCAAGGACCTCCCTGGTCATGAGGTAAATAAAATGGTCATTGTTGATAAAGTGAAGAAGAAAACCATGAAGAAATTTGGGAGAAGATCTTTTCAGGCAGAGAAAAAAGGGAGCACAAAAGTACTGAGAGAAGAATGTGCTGGGCTTGTCAGAATGGCAGGAGGGCCAGTGCAATTGGAGAGAGGTGAATAAGGGGACACTAGGTTGGAGAAACTGGGCAAAGGGGTTGTAGGGTCAGATTACAGGGCCTGGTGGATCACTGATAGGATTTTAGCTTTCTAAACAGAGCTTTGACAAGGTCAGATTTAACTTTTAATAGGATCACCCCACTTCCTGTGTAGAGAAATGATTTTATGAAGGCCAGGGAGTAGCAAAGAAACCAGTCGGAAGGCTTTACAACAGCCTAAGATAGAGTTGATGATAGAATGAGAGAGATCAAGCTCAAGAGAAGAAGGATTCTGAAGCAAAAGCCAACAGAACCTGCGGATAAATTGGTTATGGGGTGTGGGAGAAAGAGAAATGTCAAGGATAACTCCAAGGTCTTTTGGCCTGTGCAGCTGGAGAGATGGAGTTGCTGTGTACTGACATAAGGATAGTAATGATGATGAGAAGTTTGACTTTTGTGCATGCTAAATTTGAGATACTTACTAGGCATCCAAGAGAAGATGTCAAGGCAGATGGAAGAAATGAGCCTGGATTCAAGGGAGTAGTTCAGGTTGAAGGTGTAAATCAGGAAGGCTTATCAATGTCTATCAATGTCTATTTGAAGACAGGAGATATGATGATGAGATCACCTGAACAGTGAGTGAGTGAACAGTGAGCTTTGAGGACTGAACCCTGCTGCCATAATGTGTGACATGCAGGGAAAGGAGGAAAAATCAGCCAAGGAGCTGGAGAAGGAGTGGCTAGTATGGTAGAAAGAAGGACAGTCTTGTGTGTGTGGTGACCCTGAAGCCAAGTGGATAAAGCATCTCAAGAAAGGACAAGTGAAAGTTGAGCCCTCAGAAGGAGGGAAGGAGAGAATAAGATAATGTTTACCAGGAATGGGAGCATGTGGGAAGTGGGGAAATGTTAGCTAAAGGGTATAAAGTTTCGGCTCTGTAGGATGAATAAGTTCTGGATAGCCTCTGTATGGCATGATGACTATTCTTAATACTGAATTGTGTACTAGAAATATGCCAAGATAGTAGATCTTAATTATTTGCATCAAAAAAGGTAACTATGTGAAATGACAGGTTGATTAGCTTGATTTTGGCAATCATTTCACAAAGTATATGCACATGAAAATGTCACATTGTACACCTTCAATATATACAATTTTTATTTGTCAATTACACCTCAGTGAAGCTGGAGAGGGAAAAGAAATGGCAAGTGATCAACTATATCAAGTGTTCTTGATAATTCTAACCCGAGAAATTGGATTGAGAATTAACTACTTAACATTGAGGACACCGGAGAAGACCTTGAAGAGGGCCATTTGTCAGAGTTTTAAGGATAAAAGCCTGATTATATGGTCTCAAGATAAGGAGGTAAAGCATTAGAGGCAAGAGTGTAGATAATTCTTTTGAGTATTTTCCTTGTAAATGAGAGCAGAAAAATAGAGCTGGATGTGGAATCCAATGAGGGTTTATTATTATTATTCACTGGAATCAAAGCTACAGCATGGAAAATATTTGGCATATTTATGTAACTGATGGGAATGATCCTATAAGGAGGGAAGAAACTGATGATTAAGGAGAGGGGTGGCAATTACAGTGATGTGCTTGTGTAGATGAGAGATGGCTGGGGTCTGGAGATCCGTAGAGGATCCTTAGATAGGAGCATAGACCCATCACCAAAGTAATAAGATGGTAGCTAGACGCTAGGTTTTCAGAAACAACTGAGACAGTAGATGAGGTGGTTTTGTGGGAAGAAGTTGGTTTGTGCTACTTCTAATTTCTTGGTGGACAGGGAGCAAGTTCATCTGCCAAAAGTGAGGAGAGAGAGATGTTGGAGACTGGGGAACAGATGGGAAGGTGTAACATAGTCATCCAGTAGAAAGAGACTGAATGAATTAATGAATGGCTACTACTGAATGAATGACTAACTGTGTAAACTTATTATCTCAGTTGTATCCACACAATGTCTCTGAAAGACAAATATTTTTGTCACTGTTTAAAGATAAGGATATGTGGCACACTGACCTAAGCCTATAGGTGTATGCTGAATACTTTAGGTTCTTTTGGTGGATAATGGCATAAGATTAATATGTAAACCAGCAAAAGATCTGTCATGGATAAAGTTATCAATAAGAGAAGGACATGCAGGAGCTAATTCTAGAATGTGGCCCTTTGGGTTAAATGGAAATGGACCACACTTGTACTATACATTTTTGAGAACAAGTTAGCTGCCCATGCTTTGAATTAGGACTTAAGCTATGTGGCATTTATCATCCGGATAACCTGAGGTCTTTCATAAAAATATAGACATAATGATATTAAGCATTGTCAGAGAAGTGTAAGGAGGTTTCCACTGGGGTTTGAACCTAGATAGGGTTGACTTCAGAGTCCATGATTTCCACATGAGGCTACATTGTTCCTTCCACCCATAGGATACAGCTCCTGCACTTCAAAGCTTATGCTCAAAATAGGCAAGAAGACCCATGACTGACATGACTAATAATCACACAAAGCATGATATATCATGGTCATAACTGGTCAATATTCCTCTCATCTAAGTTTGAGGGAAAGAATATTCACTTCTGACTCCTGTGCAAAGAAGGCTAAGGAGGAGGAGGGACTTATATTGGCTTCTGAGGGATGAATAAGACTTGAGAGGGAGAGGGGAGTTGCATTTTAAGAATAAGGAATAAACCTCTTCACGGTGGTATCACTCTGGGAAATGACACTGCATGAAGGCATGAATTCTTTACTTACTATTCACCTCTGTACATTTTCCCACAAAATTTGAATTTCTTCTGGTGGAATTAGGGAGACATTGTTAACATATCTCCTTCTTAATTAAGTATAGCATTGATTCCCTTTATGAAGGAAACACAATATCTCTTTTACTTGTTACCCTGAGATGTTGGGCAGAACTCTGGGAACTGAGTTTCTTCATCTTTAACACCGGGATGTTAATAAATTTCTCACAGAGACAGTCTGAGCATTAACTAAAATAGTATGGGACAGTGTTTTATAAAGTGTAAACACCAATATCTTAGATGTTGTTATTCAATTTCATCAAGTATAATAATGCTAGAGGAAAAGATAGAAACAACAATAATCAACTTTTGTTTTGTTTTGTTTTTTGGATCTTTGATTGTGGCCCTATGGCAGTTTGGCTGAAGGATCTTTTAGATGGTAATATAATAACTTTGAAAAGATTTGGGCCCTATCATTCATGTTAGACATGTCTATCCGTTTATGAAAGCATTGTGGTGTATCCAACTTGGCCACCAGCTGGCCTGATAGAATGCAAAATAGTGATAGGACCCTCAAGTTGTTCTTGATTGGCCCAAATACTTCAACAGTAAAATAAAGTAAAAATAAAATAAAATAAAATAAAATATCTCAGTTCTATTATTTTTTATTTCCTGGAAAACATGAAAGCTGGTAAGTTTTGGGCTTTCTTGCTCAAACCGTCACGTTGGATAGTCCCTTTACTAGTGATAGAAGAATGCAGCAGTTTCTCTTCCAGAAACCCGCCACTTAGAGATTAAAAACTTCTTCAGCAAAGCATTCTATCTTTTGGGGAGCTTTCCTGAAACAACCCCCTGCATGGTGCTGACCAATTTGATCTCCAACATTCTTCACAGGACACTCCACTTGGTTTTTAGGGGAGGCTGATAGACAGTGTGCTATGTACACTGGTTATTGATCTTTTAAAATTGTCTAAAGAAGTCCCTTTGGCAGCTCAAGAACTTCATGTTAAATTCAATCAGTCAAGAAGTTCTCAAAGTGATAATCTCTAAAGAGGACACACATGCTAATGATCTTGCATTCTCTATAACCAGAAACTTCCCAAGTGCATCAGAAGTCAAAGTCTCAATAATATTTTATTTCTTCTTCTTTTTTTGGTTTCTTTTTACTTTAGATATGTCATATTAGCCTTTTGTGTAGAAACTCATTCCTTTCGGTGGAATATTCACTAAAAGACTAGAGAAGACTTCAGGAATGAATGGAATCATGGTAGGTTAAAGATGCAAGTATTACGGGTGCCCCTGAGAGGCTGTGCAACTCCGGAGTGTGTAGAGTTCTGCTCAGCACACACCACCCTCACTCAGCTGCCCTGGGGCAATTTAAATATCTTCAGCATAATATTCTTTTACCACATTCTCTGAAATGGCCTTCTCTTCCCTTTTTGCATGACTCTACTGTGTGTTTACTGGCTTCCAAATAATTGGCGACCCACTCGAACCATTTCAGTTCTTGGTCTTGGTCTATTAGCCAATGCCCAACTACTGTGGAAAGGATGCTAGAAGGAACAGATACAAAAGAAGCTGGTTTCTCAAAGACCACATCCCTTTTCCTCCTGGAGCTTACTGGCTTCAGTGTGTGGTGGCCACTTGCTCTAAGATGGAATAGAGGCGTGCTTCTCAAGCTTTAGTACATGTAGGAACACCCAGGGATCTGGGTAACATTTGGACTCTGCTCCAGCAAATGTGGGTAGAACCCAAGATTCTGCATTTCTAACAAGTTCCGTGGTGATGCTGATACAGGGCTCTGGGGGACCCAGTTTGAGGAGCAAGGAATTCGAGGATATACTGGTGAGGGAGGCTCTTGAACATTCCAGTTAGACTCAGGCTCCAGTAACAGTACAGGGCCTAATATGATGTATAACAAAGAAATATTGTTTTTTAACAGCATTTCCCCGACCTGTCTCCTGGGATCTAGCATAAAATGATTTCATTATATTTATCAAATACTCTCTGCAAAACATATTGCTATAAAAATCAGTTAAGCTTTTGTGACCAAATAAAATGACGAAAGTGCTATAATTGTCTAAAGAGTGATATACGAGCTATCTGGGTGCGCAGGATCTTATAGCCTCTTTCATCCATCAAAGGTTTTCCTCCACAGATGTCAGCCAGGAGGTTATCTGTATCGTAAACACTATGCAAAGCTTTTTTGGATCATTTCTCTGGGACAGGTTGCCTCCATTGACTATGTTATCAATCAGGGCATAAACCACAGCCGTAATGTTATCTGAGACTCAGAAGTTCACGCTAGCACGCTAACTGCTGGGGAATTAGGAGTCGTGGGATTGCCCGAACATAGAGAGTATTGTGCTGTGAAGATTATGAAATCTTATTAGAAAAGGCTCTGCCCCAGATTTGTAGCAGTTAAAATCAGAGTATTTCTTTCATATACCTTAGGGAAGAAGAAAAATGTTGGAATGTGTTTGTATTTACGCATATGTACTCCCAGGATGCAGAGCGGCAGCAGGGGCTGCTGCAGTCCTCACTTATTAGTACGAATTTCCCCTTTGGGGGGTTATTTAAAAATATTTGTACATATTTCAAATCCCTCAATCTGGTTTGTGGCAAATGGTTGCTTAAGCAGCTTCTTAATTATTTCATTTGAGTTTTTGCAGAAAGACTATTGCAGATATTTGGCACAAAGCTGAGGCTTTTGAGGCCTTTTACTACCCCCTGAATAGATTTCAGGAATGAGAAAAAAATCAAGGGGTGTTAAATTATTACTCTCTTTGTGTAGCATGAACAAATAGAATTGATTGTGGACCTCAGGACAGGAAAGAAATACTTGCACAGCTGCATGGTAATAATTTTTATGTGTGTTAAAATTATGTTCTTGCTATTTTGTCATAATATTCTAGGGAGAAGCTTTGGAAGAATGACACGGTTATAATAATAGTAAATGGAGTCACTTTGTAGATATCAGGTAATAAATTATCTCATGAACTTGGGGATAACATGTAAGCAAAATCATTTAAAATCTATAGTAGATAAATAGAAACAAATAAAAGCAAATGTTACTTTGCAGTAATATCAGGTGGAATCATTCATTGGAGGGGACAAATGAGTCAGGTGCCAAACTTGGACTTGAGTAAATTTTCATGAGCAGATCTATACCCAGTCTTTGTTCCTGCCTTTATGTTTGAACTACCACAAACAGCTAGAGAGATGTGCATCGAGTGTGGAGGCAAGCAGGCTAGTAGAATTTATGGACCGAGGATATTTGAGACCCTGGGTTATCCTGGATTGCCATGAGGCCAATTTATTCCTTGCAGTCATGGGGAAGATCAGATGGTGTCATTCCCTAACTGGTCCTATGGCGACCAATTTGAAACAGCTGGGCTTGGTACTCAGAGACAACCTCAATTCTGTTTCCCTGCTTTTCTAGTGATCTAATTACGTAGGCTGTTGCATTTCATTCTAAATATTTATGCATATCCATATGTTTTATAAGAGTAGGCAAGACCAATAATATGTGGTGGGAACGACATTCAGCATTGTGGAGCTGCCCTCCTCAACCAGATTGTGCAGGGAACAGCCAATTAGGAAATATAATGATACGAGCTTCACTCACACTGTCTGTCTTCTTTCACTTCCTGTTGTGTATTTTGGGAAGATGTGGCTGGTCATGAAGACATTTGAATATTAGGATTTAGGAAGAAATCCAAAGTTTGAGTGATTGCAGTGTCAGAATTTGGATCCTTCTGATTGTAATTATGTTGAGTGGTGCTCTCTACACATTGATGGTTAAAGTTATCAGGGCAAAATAAGGTGAGATTTCACTTATTGCCTATGTGTGTGCCTATGTGTGTGTGTGTATGCTTTCAGGTATAAGTATATCTGTGCGTATGTCTCTATGTGTGTGTATGTGTGTGTGTGTCTATATATAGATATATATATATCTGTATCTACCTCATACCACATGAACATTTTGGAAAGTATTCCATTAAAAGGGATGATCTATGTTCCTGTTTCTGATTTGGCGGGGAAAAGGAACATTAGGGAATGCAAAGGTAGATGCAGCAACTCCAACATAACAATTTTTGCAAAATACATCCATTATCTTCACAGTCTCTAAATCATATTGTGTTTACTGCTTTGAAAATTAAAATAATAGTGCCCAAACAGTTTCAGAGCACTGAATGGTCATTGAAAGCATTGTGCTTACCTCCACTCATTTTAAAGGACTGAAATAAACTCCGCAACTCCAAACCATGGACAGAGGACTCTGTCCAGCCCAGTAGGAGATACAAGTTTATTCTAAGCAGACCATGTCTTCAGGTAGCCTGCCATCTGGTTGAAAGTTCAAAAAACAAAACAAAACAAAACAAATAGTAGAGTTAGAGGTTACATGGTGCAAATAGTTCATTTTTCCAAGAAGGAATCTGAAAAAGAGAGGTTGGGCAGATTTCCCCAAATCACACAGGTGCTAAAGGGCAGAACTGAGATGACAGTCCAGGCAGTCTGACTCCAGAGTTTGTGTTTGTGATCCTATGAAGTACCCTCTCTCTGTAGAAGGCGCGACCTGAGGGAAGTTTCTTTCAAATTCATTTTAAGGATCTACTGTTTCTTTCTTCTTTCATTTCAGAATTGGCTGCCTTCATTTGCAATTCTTTCAGCTTGTGTGGTGGGGGGGAGATAGGCACAAATCAGCCAATTATACAGTTAACTACTTACTTTTCTTTATGAAAAGCACTAGGAACAAAGGGTGCTATGAAAGTATATGTCAGGGGCAGGAGAAGGAGTGCTTGAGGAAGTGGTATTTGTGCTTACCACTGATGAGTACATAGACCTTCATTGGGTGAATGGGGGTATAGACAGTTGTGGAAAAGTAAGTGAGTTCTAGGTAGAGGGAACAGCTGTGCAAAGACCCTGGGGCAGGAAGTAGCATGGTGCCTAGGAGGGTCTGAAAGAGGATATGACACAAGGCTTGGAGGCCAATGGGAAGTATAGGGCCCTGAAGACCATGTTAAAGAATTTGGTATTTATTCCTAAGAACAATGAACTTTTGAAACTTCTTGAAGGTCTTTTTTTTTTTTTTTATCTTTGTCCACATAATACATTCAATGGTAAAAGAGAAAATAAAACTGACATTTAAGTATCTAATTTTCTTTTGGAATTTAGACTGGAGCTTTCTTCCTCTGATTATCTCAGGCAGGAGTCAGCATCCTTTCAAAGCAAGGCATGAGGCTGGCAACTGCTATTATCCTGGCATACAGAGGAAGGACCAAGTTTATCAGGGGCAAGACTTGCTGCTTGGGTTGTCAGAGGTCAACTTTGTGTCTCTGGTATGGGGCTCTCTGCCACCTATGACCTAGGTGCTGCAGTTTGCCTTTCCATACATCTCATGTTTGTAGTCCTCTGTAAGAAGGTTTCCTTTCAGACCATCCTTAATCTTTTATTTTCAGTGGGTTTCGAGGATCATTCAATCAGTGCCTAAATAAAAAAAAGTCCCAGGTGCCTGGCTGCCTCAGTTGGTTAAGCTACTGCCTTCGGCTCATGATCTCATGATCTCAGGTCATGATCTCAGAGTCCCAGGAATGAGTCCCACATCAGGCTCCCTGCTCAGAACAGAGTCAGCTTCTCCCTCTGACACTACCCCCTCTCATGCTCTCTCTCTCTCAAATAAATAAATAAAATCTTTAATAAGTAAATAAATCAAGTCCCCCAACTCATACACTTTCATTTCAGAAGTTTACACATCAGAAGGTAGGATGAACCTTGCACGTATCCCTTCAATCACCAAATAGACTTACTTCACAGCCCTCCAGCCTCCGTGCCTGAACCTGTGCTCTAGGCATTGCCATATCTCCCAGAAGTGAGGTTATAAATGGCAGTTCTGGGGGAACCAGGGAGGCTCAATCGGTTCAGCATCCTACTCTTGATTTCTGCTCAGGTCATGATCTTAGCGTCATGGGATTAAGCCCCACGTCAGGCTCCACGTAGGGAGTCTGCTTGAGATTCTCTCTCTCTCTAAAATAAATGAATAAATCTTAAAAAAAAAAAAAAAAAAGGCAGTTCTGTTCCTGGGCAAGTCCACGATTATGTTAACAACCTGGTCTCCTGAGTCCAGGGGAAATGCACTGTGTAGCTCAGAAGGGAGGAAAGGAAGAATAAAATTTCCTTCCCTCTCTCCTTCCCAGGAATGACTTTGAAAGAGGCACATTTCTGTCAAATTGAAGTGATCCAAGATCCTGTCTGGATGGGGAGGAGAGCTGCAACGATAAGTATAGCCTGTGATTGAAAAGGGTCTCCAGAGTAGGACCTCTACGTCGGCTGGCTGCAGGCTGCTGTGGGTGTGGAAGGGCTTTGAGGGCACTGCCTTGGGCTGCGGTCGGGATGGCACGTAGCTCGTCTCCAAGTCTGGGCAGAGTCCCCTTGTGGAAAAGGAGGACTGGGTGACAACTCCTTAGCTTCCTGGTTTTACAGAACTGAAGAGAAAACCAATACTGCAGTGACTGGGACCTCTACCTCTCTGTCTCTCTCTCTCCCTCTGGTGCCTGTTTCTGCAAAATCATAGAAACGTAGAAGCAGGCTTTCCCATTATCAAGGAGAGAGTAGCCATGTCATGGAGATGCAATGGTAAACACAAGCAAAGATCACAAGTGAGGGGCGCCTGGGTGGCTCAGTCAGTTAAGCATCTGCCTTCAGCGCAGGTCATAATCCTGGGGTCCTAGAATCCAACTCCACATCAGGCTTCCTGCTCAGCAGGGAGTCTGCTTCTCCCTCACCCTCTCCTCCTGCTCATGCCCTCTCTCCCTCAATTAATTAAGTAAAATCTTGAAAAAAAAAAATCTCAAGTGAAGCTCCAACAGTGGCCACAGGCCAGCTCAGCAAAAAAGCAAGGGCAAAGGTAACAATTGTGGGGGTTATGGGAAACCATGGGAAAATCCAGAGTAAAGCTGCAGTAGGGCCCCTTGGCTGCTACCAAGGGAGCAGAAGAACCCCACAAATGATCCACAGCCTTCTGAGTCAGATGACAAAGCCAGCAGCTAAGCAGATAAATGCAATCCCAGAAATAAGAATTTAGGCTCTCCGGGAGCAGAGACCCTGTCTTAGGTCTCCTTGAATTCCCAGAACTTCTGTCTGCCAGGCCACCAAACATATCTTTAATTGCTGAAGGAAAGAATCAGCCCTCAGAGACAGGAGGGGGCCCCTAGAACTATAGATGGGCCAGACGGCAGTACTCAGAGATGTGTGCCAAGGAGGAGATGGAAAAAGATTGTCCTTTTTTTTTTTGGTCTGCGAAGGCCTGAAAGAGATCTCATTTCCCTGGACTGGTGGAGCTAGCCAATAAGAAGTAACTGCCTGTAATTATATTGGAAAATTACAACGGATATTTAGCTTCCCTCAGAGACATGTTATTTTGGATATCTTAAATACTGGTGACTGAAGTCACCACACTGACCTGAACAGTCTGCTTGGCTGCATGTTTTAGGATGTGAACTAAGAGAGAAGTGTTTGTGAGAAGCTCACCACTCACCAGGTTAGGGTTTCCTTGTTTTGTGTCCCACTGATTGCCAGTTCTTCTGTGTACTCTGCCAAAAATGGAAGAAATGCTCCTTGGCCAGATACCTGAGCAAATGGAATGGACCAGACCCTTCCTTTGGAGATTCATCATCTAAACAGCTAGAAGGCTCTGGATTTAGTCGACAGGATTTTGTTTTTGTTTTTTCCAATCCAGTGTGTCTCCTAAGCTTGAGGCAACGTGGAGCCCCCTTATCATCTAAAAGATATTTTCTATACTTTGGAAAAATGTTGCTGTGGGTGGCTTGGAAAAGCAGATTGGAATTTTATCTGTTTGGGGCAGGTCATGGAGTAACAGGAAGTTGCAGTTTTACCTGAAGAATCTGAATGACTTCTGGAACACACAGCAATGGCCCCTTTTCTTGGGGGATCTGGATCTAGAGTTAGATTAAACGTGGTAAAATCTGTCATTTTGATCTTCCTGTCACTAAACAGACTAAGGCAAATTGCTTCACTGTCCTGTGTTCCATTTCTTTATCTGCATTATTTTTAAAAAAGATTTTATTTATTTATTTGAGAGAGAGAATGAGAGAGAAAGTGAGCATGAGAGGAGGAAAGTCAGAGGGAGAAGCAGCACACCCCCTACCCCAACCCTCCCAGCAGGGAGCCTGACTCCACTCCGACTCTTCCAGGACTCCAGGATCATGACCAGAAGCAAAGGCATTTGCTCAACCAACTGAGCCACATAGGAGCCCTCTTTTCTGCATTCTTAAACATCTTAGAAGAATGTGCAGAGAATGAAAAGGTGTCTCATTCAATGAAGCCTCACTGGGGTTTGTTCTAGTTAAGCAGAATTAGCATTTTCTATTTGCACACATAATCCTTCTTTACCATCCCTACAGTAAGACCCACAGAAGTCAGATGGAATTCTCTGCATTCACTGAGCCCGAAAGCAGTGCCGGGAGGGAGGAGAGTATGAGGGGATAACAGGATTCCTAGCTGGGCGTGTCCTTTCTTGTGTTCCTTCAAAATGGGCTGTTGCACAGGCAGCTCACAGAACAGGTCATGATCTGAAGAGGAGTTCCTCTCAGCTCGCTTCTTGAACCAATTCTCCGCTCCTAGCTGGGCTTGCTGCCTTTGTAGCAATTTGTCAGGAATAGCTTCTATTTTCATTACTGTGCTCTTTGCACAACGGAAAGGCCTTTCTAAATAAGTGGGGACATTTATCCACTAGGTGGAGCTACATCCTTTGTTCTCTGATGGATGCATTTCCCTAAATTAAAAGGAAAGAGTATTTGGTTTACGTGGAAGCTCAGCAAAGAGAGTATACATTCTTCTTCTCTCTCTCACCTTATTGTGGGAGCTACAGTCTTTTTACGGAACAATGTGAATGGGCATGTTTTCATACTGGGAATGTGAGCTCTGACGCATTAAGGTGTCTTGTGATCTATAGCGAGACAGTGGAGTGGAGTCAGACTGCCTCATTTCCAATTAGTTCCATGACTTGTTCGATGCATGGGAAATTGGAAGTTATTTAGCTGATCAGTTATTTTACTTCTCTCCAGTTGCTTTATCTGCTAAATAGCTGCTCTATAGGATTGTCTTGTGGAGTAAATGAACCTACAGGAAGTACTTAGCTGATAACTGGGATCATAGTAAGCTCTCAGTAAGTGTTAGTTGTTGTTACATGTATTTCTTTTTTTTTCCTAGACTCAGGGCCCACTGGCTGAGAACCTCATGCTTATTTATAAAAAAAAATGGAGAACTTCATAGGTTTTCTATTTCTGACTGGAGCATTCTTTGCTTTTCTTTGAGTTCCTGTACTCCCTTAACCTTCTTATCTATCATATCATCATATCATATCATATCATATCATATCACTTATTTGACAGAAACGGAGAAAAAGAGTGAGAGAGAGAAGCAGACTCCCTGATGAGTAGGGAACCCGATGAGGGGCTTGATGTGGGGCTCGATCTGAGGACCCTGAAATTATGACCTGAGCCTAAGGCAGACACTTAATCTACTGAGTTACCTTTGTAAACCCCAGCAGGATCTCTCGTTTTCCCTAAAACAGAGTTCCTCATCCTGCTGCACCAGCCAATCTCTTGCAAAGCTAGTAAAACTCAGATTGCTGGACCACACCCCCAGCATTTCTGATTCAGTAGGTCTGGGGTGGGGCCTGAGAATGTGCATTTCTAACCAAAGCCGGAGTGATGCTAATGTTGCTGATGCAAAGCTCACATCCCACTGCCCTAGGAAGGATGGTTTCTGTCTCCAGCATTACTGTCCCACCCCATGGCAGGTCTTTTTCAGGCCAGGTAGGTTATGACTACAGGGCAGGAGTGGATGGCCTTCTTTTAAAGCTGTGCCTGCCCAGACTAGCCTCCCTTTCTTAGCTCATCATGCTATCTAAAATGCACATGTGTTTTCTTGGGAAACAAACAAACAGACAGGCAAATCTTGTTATGAGGTCTGCATCTCCTTTGCATCATTTCTTATCTCCATTCATCCCCCTACAAGTTCACTCTGACTCTCACTGGACAAACTCAAATCTTTGCAGTTGATTGTTCTTGGGGGCCAACATTTGGGTGAAAAATAGCAAGGGATCCTTCCAGGTGAAACAATGACCTTTATACTATGGTACATGGCATGGTAAATGTTCAAATAGTGTATAATTGCTGAATGAATAAATGCTGTAGGGAAAACACTCATGGTTTGTGACTTCACAAGTCAGAAAACTCCCCATTTGCCAGCTATGTGACCAGAGGAAAGTCACTTTATAACAAACACAACCTACAAATATTAGGTAACACTATTTATAGCTATTAATTGATTAGTAAGACATTCTTTTAGTTTGAACCATGTGAAATTGCTTTTATTTAACTATTTTTTGGTTTACAGAAAAGGCAATATTATATGGCTCAACCTAATAAAACTTCTGTATTTTAAGTTAGACACTTAATGGAACTGTTCTTACAATATGCTTTTAATTCCGAGGAACTGCCTCCCTGCTCCACTTTGTCTCACCGCACATACAAATGGTGAGGGAATGTTTAAAAAATAAGCCTGATGTTGGCACTGTAAAAATTCAATTTTATTCCCAGTCCGAGATGATCCTTCATCACTATTTTCTCATTGGAAGAATGATTCTCCTTCATTTGGAAGCAACTGGCAGATGTTCCCTGCTGAGCTGGCTCTTGGTTTTTGTGGAATGCTGCGGTGTAGAAATTCCATTGTGTAGGATTGTCTTTCCTCACTCATTCTTTCCACCCTCTACCCCAGAAACTGCCTCTACCTCCCTGCTCCCAATCAAATGGTGCATCAACCTTTGTTTTAATCTTCTGCAAGACTATCCATGTCCTTTTCCCATCTCTCTGCCTCTCTTTACCACTAACTTGAGCACAGGCAAGTGAGATCAGCTTTGCAAACATACTACATTAACTGTGAAGTTATTTTTTCAGTTATGCAAAGACCAATGTAAAGGCCTTTTTTTTTTAAAAGATTTTATGTATGTATGTATCTATTTATTTATTTAAGGTGGGGGAGCAGAGGGAGAAGGAGAGAGAAACATTTGCAGACTCTGTGCTGAGTGCAGAGCCTGATGCAGGGCTGGATCTCACAACCTGGAGATCATGAGCTGAGCTGAAATCAAGAGTTGGGCACTTAAACCACTGAGCCACTCAGGCACCCCATGCAATGTGAAGGTTTTAAGTCCATCTCTGACAAATTCCAGAATTTTTGACTATAGAAAGTCAATAATATATTTTGGGAAGAGGAAATACCTTACCATTATTGCCTACCATTGTTAAATATCAATTATATACTAGCTGGCCATGGTCTCTTTTCTTTCATTGGAACATGTTTATTAAATCCTTTTACACCTGACATTTTATAACTGTTATGAAGAAAGGTTAAAAAAAATGAAGATTCTCATTGCCAAGAGCTGTGGGAGAGCTTTCTAAGGAAGGGCTAGTCTCAAAAGGTGGACAGAAAAAGATACAGAGTAGACAAATTTTACATGTTTCATAATTTTGTCTCATTTGGCCATGTGTAGGGATAACTGCTGAACTATGAATTTAGCTATATAATAACTGGGTATTTTAAACCAAGATATTTCTTCTGTTCCTTTCCACACAGGAGTACTCATGCCATTTTCCAGTTTGAATCTTTCCACTGCTCAATTGCTGGTGTGACTTTGGGAAAGTTACTTAGCTCCTTGGTGCCTCCATTTCTCACCGGTAAAAATGAACAAAATCAAAATTCTTGTGTAGGGTTATTGTGAGGATAACATAAGTTAATGTGTCTCAAGTGCTAAGAGCAACAATTGTAAGGGCTATGCAAATACTAGGGATTTTCAGTGTCAAAGAACATCCCCCAAAATGCTAAATCATAAAATTAGGTGTATAATCAATAGCTACATTCTCCTCCACAAGCTACTAGAGCCTTGGTCCTTTTTAACAGTATCTGTACTTTTTCATAAATCATCAGTATTAAATAGTTTTGAGATTTTTATATCTTTTAAAATCATTCAGTACTCTAATCCACTGGGCTTATTATCAGTAAGTTCTTTTTTTCCCCCTTGAGATTTAGGCTAAAACTTCTCTCTTCCTAATTCCAGTCTATTCTTCTTCATTAACATCCTTTTGCTCTGCTGGTGACTTTTTTTCTTTTTCTTTTCTTTCTTCATGTTTACGTCTTCCTGGTATTTACAGAAGTGCAAGAGAGAATTTGTGACCTTAAGCAAACTCTGGGAGTGTACTCCCCAAGGGTCTCTCACAGGCATCAATTCTTGGGCTCCAGAGCCTGCAGACAGCGTCCCCACACTGCCGCCTGTGTCTCTGCAATTTTTCCTGACTAAAGGCAGAGAAAAGGCAAAAAGCCACCTATTTGTGAGTTAGGAAGAACGGGGTTCGTTCTCTCCTCCTTTTGAATTTCTTCAAGGACTTTAAGTTGTGGGGTAAACTTAGGAAGCACCAGGAAAGTCTTCAACATTTATACTGTTGTGTTCAGAATTGGGGTGAAGGATTGATTACAGCCACGATTTCCATAGTGAGATGGGGGGGGGGCGGGGGTGGATCTACCTGCATTTAGATTGTTTCAGCATGCTGAAACTGCTTTTCATGCTTTGAGATTTCATGATAGTTGCATTTAGTATTGTATCACTCATATTTGAAGCAAAACAAAACACTTAAAAGGTTTATTTGTACTGGTCTTGTATTTTATACCTTGATTCAATTATGGAGTCTTTTAAACCACAAAAGGATGCCCAGACCTCAGCATTGAACTTTATGGGGCAAATTACTTTTATGACTACTGAGCTTTTTAAAGTTTTTTATTCATCGTATTGCTTTATTTATTTCGAGATGTCATGTTCAGAGTCCAGTTAGGTTAAGTTTTAGCATCTGTTAAGAAGTTATGTTTCAACTACTTTTCTTAAAAACAAAACTTTTTAAAAAACTAATCTTTGATACTTTCAATGAGGAGAAAAAATAGGACCATTTTTAATCTATATTACAAAAGTGATCATTTTAAAAATAAGGAATTTGAAGAAATCCAGAATCTGAGAGATTATGCTCTAGTCATGCAACTGGATACAAACAGAACACATTGATTTATTCAACTAATAAGTGAGCAAAGGGATGGATTTCTTTGATGGTTCACAGTATTCATTCTAGGTTCCCAATAAGATCTTACTCTTAATATCCATCTGAAGTGGTAGCTAGGATATGACACCGAAATAATTCAATTCCAATATATAGGTTCTCATTTTCTGTTCTCTGTCCCTCTTTTTTGTTTAAGGCAAGTGTGGGCATAGGTGTAAGTGAATGAAAATTAGTGCAGAGAGGACACAAAATGACTATCATCTTGGGCCATCTGAAGCCTTGACTTAGGGATGTCATAGTAAATAGTAATCTCTCTTTAAAGAGAGGATCAGAATGATATGGAATGATGGTATTAGTGGCTGCTGGTGATATAAGTGGGATAATGGACATCGACCCTGGGGATATAATGTGTGCTGGGATGAGGAGGTAGTTTATGGCAATGTCCTGCTCTGTCAGAGTGTGGGGCCCAGCAGTCTCCAGATGTTTTTCCTCAGTTATGTGTATCCACAGCTGATAAGAGTATTTAGAAAGCATCTTTCTATTGTTCTGTCCTCCACTGAAATCTTCCTGGTCAGGACCTAAGTTCAAAGATGGTTCAATGTGGTGCCAATGCAACTGACATATCCTTGCTGGTGAGATGTTTGGACTATTCTCATTGATCCGGAAGCAAGGAAAGAGATGTGTGGTCTCACTTAACTTACCTCCACAATGTTCTGGCCTGAAAAATGGGACTAGGCCATCAGGCAAAGATAGGCAGATGGTGAACAGGTTATTGGGTCCTTGGCTTAGTGTTATGGTTTGGTTGTTTATTTTATTTATTTTTTAAAAGATTTTTTTTTTTTTTTTTTTGTCAGAGAGAGAGAGAACAGCAGGCAGAGAGAGAGAGAGAAAAACAGACTCTCTGCTGAGGAGTGAGACTTGATCCCAGGACTCTGGGATCAAGACCTGAGCTGAAGGTAGATGCTTAACTGACTGAGCCACCCAGATGTTCCAGGTTTGTTTGTTTAATTGCTTTTTGTAAAATATTAAACAATTTCTAATAAAGATTACTAAATTACTAATGAAGATTAATAAAGAAGAGCCATACTATAGTTCTTGTACAAAGAAGAACTGAAACCCAGAGAGCTTCACCATGTTTCTCAATGTCAAACAGTAGAATAGACAAGATCAAACTTAGAAATTTCTCTTGCCTTGTTTCTTTAATCTATTCTTTTACACTGCATACACCCCTTTTAGTGTATGGCAAAAAGAATAAACTGATGTCAGAATTTACTATAAGATTGAAATAGACTTGATTGGTTAAATTTTTTTTTTCCTGGAAGATTTGCAACATTAGGACAAATGCTGAATATTTCTGAATTCTAATTGTGAAGCACTAATGTGCATTAGTGCTTAGCCTTGGGAAATTCTTACTTTGGGTGCCAAATTAAAACTAATTCACACTTACTAACTAACTAAACATTTTCTTAGCATGGTACAATGCTCACATTTCTACCATAATATTATACTTTTCCTACTATTTTATAAAATTATACTTTTCCTACTATTTTACAAAGTTGCATGTGGAGTGATACATTTTAAGCTTTGAACCATGATTCTTCACGGCCTCCTGGAGGATTGTGATGCAGAGATCCTAAAGATACTAATGTTAACTGTCAGATGGCATTATAAGTTGTCCCAATGGATGGCAGATCCTGCTGTGTAGAATGTCATTATTACGAGACACATCCTAGAACATGGCAATACGGTAATAATTTTTCCTGAACATTCTTCTATGTCCATTATTTCTAATCCATCAACCCAGCTAGGTGCCCTATGCAGTGTACTTTAAACAAAAATGTTACAGAAAAATGTATATGTATAATATGTATATATATTTATGTGTAATATGGGGAGAAGCTGGTTTGGGACAACAACCCGAAGTCTATATTTAATTGAATTCTCATCTTATTTATTATCTTATATTATATTAAATCTTACTTGTTATCAGAAAAAAAGCACAACCAGACGTTTCTACTTAAATTTGAGCCCTGGAGGTTCATCTATATGCTTTAGTTGGTCACCCAGTTGGACTACTAGATGATGACATTCATTCTGAGCTGGTGCATGGCCATTCCCCTGGAAAGCCCAAATCTTGATCATGATTCGGGAAAGAGTAGTCTTGATCACGAGTCCAGAAAGTGCTTTAGGATGACGATTTACCTGGCTGAGCATAGTCATTCCATGCTGGACTTGGAACACAGATATTTCATTAGCTGCAGGAAGTATAGCATGTTTTCTGACAAATATCCCCAAGAAATCAGATTCCAAAGTTCCCTTTATCCTTGGGTGGTTTAATGCTCCACACAGTCTCTGCCTTGCTTTGTTAGAGCCTGGACCCCTGCCATTCTTATGATAAAGACAGTGGGGAATGTCTCACCTATCTTGGTAATTTGAGCTTTTGTCCCATTTTCCAGGCAAGATTTCAAACTTTTAATTATCCACTTAGTAAAACCCAGATGTCCCATTTCAAAGGCCTATTCCCATTAGGGAATTTTCATTTCCAAGCAATAGTTGGATGAAGTCCTAGAGTTTTACTGCATCCCACTTCCAGTACTTCAGCTTCACTTTTCTTTTTCCCTGAGTAAACAGGACCCTAAACTTTTAATTCTGAAAACCTATTTTAGATAGAATTGGGAGTATACCACAATCCACACTGAAGCTTTCCATCTAAGCCCTAACTGGTTCTTTTCAAAAATATTTCTTAGCATGCATTTGGTTCATAAACCCTCTTGGGGTGCTAAGAGGATAAGTGACTTTCAATTTGAAAATACATTACAAAGTGTTACATCTCTTAAAGTTTAAGGAATACCCTGGTCAAGGTCTTAGAACATTTACCTGCCAGTGATTTTGATAAACGGATTCATCACTGAGTTGGAAAAGGGCCAGAGTGAGATGGCTCTTAGACCAATTTACTGTGGCCATGTGTATTGGCAGAAGAGTATGGGTGTTGTGTGACCTTGTTTACACAGGATATTTCCACAGCTGTGCTAGATGAAAGTCTCAACTTCAATTGCTTATCTCCATCGACCAAATTGGCTGCTCTAATCACCTGTTGATGGTGTTCCACATGCAATAGCCATTTTCCAATTTCCAGAGAAGATACTTGGGAATGTAGGTAAAATAACAATGAGACGATTTAACTTTGATAATCACATTAAGACTGAAATGAAAGCACAGGTGATTAAAACTGCTACTTCAAGGTGGCCTTTATATGACCTAGGGGTGAGGTACTGTGCTTCACAAGGGCAATTTGAAACTCGGATGTAAATTGTGGCCCTGTCTGATTAAGAAGTGACATTTCACTCTCTCTATATACATAAGCATTTTCCAATTTCAGAACACATCTATGTCTCACACTCTTCAGTGTGTTTCTACAGTCCTAAAGAAGCACAATAACTTTATTTGCAACAACTGGAAAATGCACAGATGTGAAGTGCTCACAATGGCTGGCAGAAGCACAGATTTCTAGTCCAGGGTCGTAATTCGTGTTGAATTCCATACGAGGGGTGTCCTGGGAAGCACGCATCTGCGGAAGGCTGGAGTGACGGTGTAGAACCTTCTACAGCCGTCTTCACAAGATTTGCTCCCTGGACCCTACCACGTCGCCACTTCTGACTTCTTCACCTGCTCCAGCCACTTGGAGCCTTCTTGCTGATCTCTGAACACACCAGTGTGCTCTCTGACCTCATGGACTGTACACTTGCTGTTTCCCTGGCCGTCCTATTTAACATGGCAACTCTTCCCACATTTTTTGCCTTTTTCCATTTAGTTTTCATTATTTTGTTATATTTATTTCATTATTGTCCCCATTTCACGCAGTATCCATGCAGTTCATCTTGTAGATTGTCTGGTGTCTCCCCTAACTCTCCCAAAGTCTATGAGTACAGTGATTTTTTTTTTTTTTTATTTTTTTTCCCACCAATTCTGTAGCCTCAGCACCCGGACTAGTATCTAGCACATTGTGTTTCATAAATATATTAAGAACAAATAAATGTTACAAATAGTTTTCAGTATATTATTAAAGATATCTTAGAGTTACTAGCACAATAAGGGGGTCTTGCCCTTTGTTTGTTTGTTTTTTTAAGATTTTATTTATTTATTTGACACAGAGAGAGAGAGATCACAAGCTGTGGGAGTGGCAGGCAGAGGGAGAGGGAGAAGCTGACTCCCCACTACGCAGAGAGCCACTAAGCAGAGATGCTGGGGCTCGATCCCAGGATCCTGAGATCATGCGGGAGTCTTGAACTTTGTATACACTATGTTTTAAAAATCCAGAAAATCTGATGATTTTTCCCGTTTCAGTGGAGGAACTTGTAAAATATTCCATGTATAGATAGGTCAGTCTCTGATTTGAAATGGAAGATTCTCTCTCTCTAGATAGAAACTAAGAGACCCTTATAGAAACTTACAGGTTCTTCTGTTATTTCTCAAAGGACAAGAATCTTAATGTGGAGGCTTGAAACAAAAGTGACCTCAGTTGGTGTGGCAGTCTAAGAGTCAACAACCTAGTGTCATGGCTTTTATAAAAAATAAGATTTAACATTAGAGAGACAATATCAATTTCTCATTTAGGTCCCCGATCTAGCCATCTTGATTCCTCTGATCCCAGGCTTTGCCTGCCTTCCTGCTACTGCACATGGATTTATACCAACTCAATTTACAGAATTCATTTGCTCTCTCCTGGAATATTGCTTTTGTGAAAACAATGTCAGTCCTCTCATTCAGTCCATTTGATAATTTAGCCTCATTTGGCCAGATTTTAAGGGAACTCATGATTTGTAAAAACAAATGTAGTTATTCAGAAAACATGTTTGCTTTCATGGCATTTTATTTGCAGTATGTTTTCTGTTAAGTATATTTCAAATAATTGATAACATATGTGGTAAGTTATACATAACATTATCTGAATCTTCTGTGTGTTTCAATTGTGAATAGCCAAATGTTCTTTCTATAGGAGTGACTTTTTTTTAATTGATAATTACTCATCAGAGACATAGATGTGTTCTGAAATTGGTAAATGCATATGTATATAGAAAAATGCAAATAGTGTTAACAGTCACTTTTGTTAGGATATACCAGTTTCCAAGGTTGATACTGGGCATCATTTCTTTTACTTTGTTGTAGAAATTGAACACTACTTGTATGATTAGGTGTTATCATGATGGATGCTAATAAGGAACATAGTGTTTAATTCTCACGGGCAGATTCTCCCAACACACAGGCAGAGGGGATGAACCATCTTTAGGTAGCATGTGCTCCAGTCTTAATGCATATGAGTTTGCAGCATTTCGTTAATAGTCCAATTTGTTTTATATTACCAGGTGGTTTTGATTAATGAACCAAAACAAGTGAATTTGTGTACAGAAGACAGAAAGAATTATAACTCAGATGGTTGCTTTTAGGTCAGTACAAGTTATAATAGAAATATATAATCTTGTTACTGATGCAACATTAATTCCTTCCATATTGAGAGGGATGAAGTACCTAATTAAAATTCCAACATTTCCTTCCCCCATTTTAATCTTCCTACAGACTAGCAAAAATCTAAGAACCATGAATGAAATATTTTAACTTTCCAGACACTGGATATTTATCAAAAACAGCTTCAGTGCTACTGAGTGTGGAGAGGTGCAAGGAACGGTCTTTAACTCCTCTCATTCTTCTGCCTTTTGAGGAGTGGAAAGCAACTAGCCCTGCCATGCCCTGAAATTCAGGAACCTACAATATGTATTTTTCAATTTCTGTTGTTTTAAAAATACTTTCACTTGGGGCTCTTCCATGACTCAGTTGGTTAAACCTCAACTCTTGATTTCAGCTCAGGATATGATCTCAGGGCCCTGGGATCGAGCCCCACATCAGACTCCAGTGGGAAGTCTGGTTGAGGATTCTCTCTTCCTCTTCCTCTGTCCCTTCCCCTAGCTCTCTCTCTCTTTCTAAAATAAATTTAAAAACATTAAAAATTACTTTTACTCAGTTTTTCTTTCCTTTACTTAATAAACATGAATATAGCACTTATTATTTGACCAGAGCATTCTAAGTGCTTTAAAATATTTACTTTTCTTTTCTTTCTCCTTTCTCTTATGTGTCCTTTTGTCTCTTTTTATCTCTCTGTTCAGCTGCACTTATGTATTACCAAATTCTGAACAAAGCTTTCTCTTAGCACTAGGTAAATTCAAATAGCACATAGATTTCTTGAGGGTGCACATAAGCTTCAAACAATAAAAGGGTATCTCTGTGTAAGAGATGGTAGGAAGTTCTGTGGGGTATCTGGGATGGCAAAATATTCACTATTATTTGCACATACTTTGTAGTTTGGTAAGCTTGTTTTTCCTTTTTCCAACTGCACTCCTTTATGCAATTTTATCTGCAAGTTGAAAAGACTTCATAGTCAAATAAAGCTAGTGGCTAAGCAGTGCTCCTAGTAAGTGTCCCTCTTAGAAAATCATAATATATTCTTGCTTATTAAAAGATCATACAACCAAAAAAGCCCTACTGGTTGTATGGTAGTATCTCAACAAATTAAACAGAATTATACAATCCAATAATTCCACTATTGGATACATACCAAAAAAAAACCTGAAATTAAAGACTCAAGCTATCTATACACCAATTTTTAAAGATTTTATTTATTTATTTGACAGAGATCACAAATAGGCAGAAAGGCAGGCAGAGAGAGGGGGGAAGCAGGCTCCCCGCTGAGCAGAAAGCCCGATGTGGGGCTCGATCCCAGGACCCTGAGATCATCACCTGAGCTGAAGGCAGAGGCTTTAACCCACTGAGCCACCCAGGTTCCCCCTAAACACCAATTTTTATAGCAGTCTTATTTGTAGTAGCCAACCTGAATGTCCATCAACAGATGAATAGATAAGTAAAATGTGGTATATACATTCTGATATACAACCATATATACAATGGAATATTATTCAGCCTTAAATAGGAAGGAAATGCTGATGTATGCCATAAAATGGATGAAACTTAAAGATCTTATATAAGCCAATCACAGAAGAACAAATACCATACAATTCTGTTTATGTGAGGTACCTAGAATCATCAAATTCAGAGAGACAAAGTAAAATGGTGGCTACCAAAGACTGGGGGAATGGAGAATGTGAGATATTGTTTAATGGGTACAGAGTTTCAGTTTGAGAAGATGAAAATGTTCTGGAGATGGTTAGTAATGAGAGTTGACAACAGGGGGAATGTTCTTAATGCCACTGAACTGTAACTTAAAGTAAAACCAAGATGGCAAATTTTATGTTATGTCTATTTTACCACAATAAGAAAATGAAAAAAAAAGAAAGGAATCTGTTTTTAATCTGGCATTTCCTAGTTGATTTAATCATGAAACACTTTTATCAAGGAACAGTTATTAATATTTGGAGAAATAATTGGAACCAAGTTATGAAATACCTGGTCTATACATTCAGCATTGAATTCAGTAAATGTGAACTTCAGTAATTTCACTTCCATGCCTAAAACTCTTCTGTGCCTCTTTTGTTCACATGATAGTTCAGGCTCCTTCCTTATATATGAGGCTTCTTAGTATTTGAGCACACCTGTAGAATTACATCTTCAACTTGAACGGTGACCCTAGTTAAGATACATGTGACTGCTAAATCTATAAAACTTGATGATGGTGAAATAAAGAAAGCAAATGGGTAAAGATGATGCAGAAAACTTCAGTGAGGTAGCTGTTGGATGGGGACTGCCACCATCAAAGGGACCATAAAGGAGTAATAGTTTAGGAAAGCAGGGGATAATAAAATTAGAATCAGTAAAATTGATGAATTCTAACCTTCTTAATGATCCTAGAACTACAGGAAAAGAGAATTATTGTCAGGATCACAAAAGGCAAAGAATTTTGGGAGCAAGAGAAAAACTGAAGGCATTCATTTTGGAAGAAAATGGACTGGGGTCTTCTTGCATTTGGATGTGAGTTATCGAAGTCTCCTTTTCTTGGGTGAATTTACAACCAATGAAATGAAGGATCTGGAAGTAGCAGAGGAAATAAATCATTGAAATAATATGTTGATAAGGGTGCCTGGACAGTGTCCTCTTATTCTGATTCACTTTCTATGTTTTGGGGATTTTTTTTTTTTAATCACTTCTGAGAAATTGAGTTTAAAGAATACATTTTAAAGGCTTTCATTACATCTATTATAAAAGCAATCAGAGAAATTAGACACAATTCCACTGACTTTCTGTTTTCTCATCATGAAAGCTATAAACAATAGTCTTTATGTGTTAAGAGTAAAGAATGCAGCAGTTTATAGTTGGACAGGAGAACAAAAGGAATCTCTGACCTCTGGAATAAAATATTCAAAATGTCTGACTCTTGAACCAAATAAGGGAAAATTGTCTGGTTTTCATTGAGGTATTCAGTTTGAGATATAATACTCGCTAATATTTGCTATATGAAGACATTATCAAGTTTTCAGCAAAGGAAAAAAATTATATTCATGCTGAGCCTATTACTACGAGTGATGTGGCAGACAACAATAGTGGACTTTGAATAGTATAAATGAGGACAGTTGACAGGCCTCTGTCCCTTAGGTTCAGTGCTTAGCACAATGCTGAGTACACAGTAGGTGCTCAAAAAATATTTGTTGAACAAATGGATCAATGATCGAATTGGTTTCTGAAGGTTAAGAACAGTTATCATCAAAGAGCTGAGCTGCACTGAAATGTGTATCTTGAGTCCACTTTAATATTTTCACTGACATCTAAGAGTTAGGGGAGGGATCACAGGGTGTAAAGAGTGTTAGCACTCAGGAGAAAAAGCGATGGTTTATTGTACTTGCAACAAAGGTCAGTCCTGGGGAGTATTAATTGTGAGTGAGACTAAAGAACATTTGGGCTGAATGTCAGGGGAAATTTTTGAAGAGTAAAGTGTGTTAAACTACATAACAGAGCCAGGGGTAGAGACCCAAGGGAACAGATGGAAGTTTCAATGGCCGGACAATTTACAAAGGGTCTGGACCCAATCATGAAGAAGTGGTAAGGGAATCTTGTATCTCGAAGGTATGTACTAACAGAGCTTTCAGGTGGTTTTTTTTTTTTTTTTTTCAATCTTGTTTCTGTGTTGTGTATAACTGCACTGGAGTCTCCTAAGACACAAAGAAAAAATGAAAAAATATGCATGTGTGTGGTTTGGTAGAGGGGCCTTTACAACTTGGAGACTATCACAGTGATACAACACTAAAAGGAGTTTATGTATTTGGAAATTGTTGTTCTGAATAGGCAAGATTCTGAGAGAGCAAGCCAGAAGCAAATGATTCATTCTGCAGTGTTTTGAAATGGTGTATTTATCAACTGTTCATATGGTTAAATATAAATGTCTTCAACAAAGGAGTAGAGTCCAACTCTAATTAGAAAAAGCAAATTAATGAATTCCTTTTAGGTCTATGATTCTTGGTAAATTAAATTTGAGGACAGTGATGCCACATAACTTAAACGTACTCAAAATTTCTAACGTCCCCTGGAGCTAAAAATCCTCTAAAATCAGCCTACATAATGAAGTCTTTGTATAGTTCAAATTTGCTTATATTATATAGAGAGAGTGTCTTTGTGTTGCATATTTTGTATGTTAATTTTAAAAGTTGGACTATTCTCATCAAGGAAGTGAAATTACAGGTCATTCATGGAACCCAGTAAGAAATTTGGTTATACAATGAAATTGTTTTAACTAAAAAAAGTCCAATTCAACCCCAACACAAATTTGCTGCCTTCAATTTCCTAGTGCTACTATCTAAATTGACTTGTCATTTTAAGAAGGTCCAGTTTAAAAGAAACTGTTGTCTGTCTTCCCAACTTAGTATTTTAACAATTTAATAAATAAAGCATAAGGCACATGATGGATTTCATAGAATAACAATATTTGTGAACATAAATTTGGATGTCATCAGTTATCTATAGATAAATATATGGATACATAGGTAAGAGAGAGAAAGGGAGCTAAAGAAGAGAAAGACCCAGAGAATAAGAGAACTGAGATCCTCTAATGTTTGTATCTTAAAATTGTCATTTTGAATATAACAGAATCTTTCTGCTGGTGATTCATGATTTAACTGTTGGTTTTTCTAGTGGTTGATAAATATATCACGTGAAGAATTTTTTTAAAAACCAACTTTGCAGTGTATAATGTAAATAATGTTTAAGTTGAATCATATATAAAAAAAAAGCTAGGTGGATTTTCAGCAGTTATAGGCTATATTGTAAGTGGTCTGACTTGAAGTACAGGGTACATGGAATGTTCAAAATTAATACTATAAAATTTGCACATTTATGGGATGGGTTAATGGTGAGCTAGAGAGAGGGTCTCAGAAGGAGTAATTGTAGTGCTATGAGGAGAATCAGGATGGTTCAACCTTTTGCTGTTCTGACTGCCTGCTGGACATCTCCCCTTGGATGTCTCAACGGCAACCCCAAATCAATTATAACTCCTCTCTCAAATGTGCTCTTTCTCTTCTAGTCCCTGTTGTATTTAAAGATAACTTTAACTACCAGATGCCCAACTGAAAGTTTCAAAGCTAAGGTAGATGTGTTCTGAGAGACCCGTGTCCCAGACCACTAGGAGGAACCTGCCACACTTCTCTATAAGGTGCCAGAGAGAGGATACTATATCCCCAGCGCACAGTCACTTCAGTTTGTAGGTGTTGACGTGAACACAAACTGCTTTGAGCAGAGTTGCAATGGTGTTTATAAAGTCTCTACAGGATGAACATCGCCGTCTTTTTACTGACCAATTCTACCTTATATTGGGCCATTTAAGAATTGTGTTTATGAAAAGGCAACAGCAGAAGAAATAGATGTGTACTGATTTTCACTCTCCTTTTCCTTTTCCTTCTTTGCTATATCACGTTCCATTAGCAATAAAATTTTGTGAGTGGAGGAATGGCAGTATCTCTTTTTGAATGGCTTTAACTTTGTGCACCAAGCAACCTTCTTGAGAAAGCGAGTGACAGGAGATTCTTTGTTGAGATTCCCCCATAGGCTCGTCTGTGGCAGAGCCCAGGGCTCCTGTGATTTAATCATGCTCATTCTTAATTGCACCAACAGTTCTACCAGTGATTCTTTAAGTCATCAGACTAGAGATGATCAGTGATTTTCAAGTCTGCTTAGATTTTCCCCAATAAAAATGGGCTGACCTGGCTTTCTTTTCTGAGTCATGACTCCATATATTAGATACCTTTGTTTAAGTGCTCAGAGATCACCAAGTACTCCTTTAAGATTGTTTTGCAAAGGATAAGATGGGGACACGTAGGTGTAAACATAAATTCCATTAGGAAAGTAAATGAAAATTGCCTAACTCCCATAAAACTGCCATAATATGTGATAATAATAATAAAAATAATAATCAGAGCACTACATGAAGTTTTCTTGTTGCATAAATGCAAAAACGGAAATTGGTCTCATGGTAGGGTTCACTTTGAACCTTTCTTCACAGAATAAACCAAGATGAGGCTAAAGGGTATATCCAGTATCCAGTGACATGAATGAACTTTTGTGAACAAAGAGGGAAACATGCCTTTGACTGACATACTTATATGACTATTTGGACTGTAAAAATAAACAAAGGTTGTAAAGGTGGCTCCCACAGTTGTGAACTGATAATGACATCCTTCACAATGTGCTTGGCAGCCTATTTCTTTACAACAGAAGCAACAGTCATGTCCTGAGGTAAGCCACCAGTTTCCAACCTTACTCCCCACTGAAATTAATTTCATTGCTGAGACCAAGAGCAAGAAGATAGAAGGAATGCAAATGCCACAAAAATGTGAACTACAGAGTGACTTTTTATTGCCTAGTTGTCAGACTGGATAATAGGTTTAGGAAGTTTCTGTATAACCTGATTCTGGTCCAGAACATATGGATTTTCTACTTCTACAGAACAAGTTTCCAGAGCAGTTCTCCGCATGGGCAGCTTTCCTGCCCTATCGTGATAGGTGCCTGTACAACCTAGGAGCAGCCCTTCGATCTTCCTTTAAAGAGAACACAAGTTATTAGAGGGAAATCAGACTGAATAATTCCCTTCAGAGATATCTGACAGTCATAGGAGTCTTTTCCTGCTTTCCTGCTCCTGGGAAGCCCTGGGTTTCATCTCAGTACTGTATGGAATCCCATCTTACAGACTCACAAAAAACTGGTTTGGTCACTAGAACGATAATGACAGGACCGCCCGTTGGCCCGTAACTCCAGGCCTGTCTTCATTCAAGGTCTCTACCCCACTGCCTATCCACAGTTAGCAAGCATCCGGTGGCTCCATGGATTTCTCTCTCCAGATTTGCTAGGTGTAATTATAGTTTCTCATTTACAATGGAACATTACACTCTTTTTGGAGCTACCTCATATTCTTGGAAGCTGACTAAGGTGATCATATGTCCTGTTTTTCTTTCTTTCTGTCTTTCTTTTAAAACCAGGACAGGTCTTTGTTTTTGCTGAAGTTTGCCTTTTCTCCTTGTTACTGATGTGCAGACTCCTTTGTGCTGACGGCCAAGAAAATTCTGGACTGCTGCCCTGTTTGCCTCCAGAGACTGATGCAAAGTCTTCAAAGTAAAGTCAGTGGGCTTTTTTTGGTTGTTTTTTTTCAAGATAGAGTTTACCAAAAACAAGATGTCTTCATGCTTATGAAGACCTTGCTGTCTACTGCAAAACTTTCAAGACTGACAGCCTGGACTTGGCCTTTCTGAGGTTTACAAACGCACTTGAAACCTCTTGGAAAAAAAAAAAAAAAAAGGTTTCAGCAAGGACAACAATAAAGTTAAGCCTCAATTTTATTTTATTTTATTTTATCTTATTTATTTTATTTTATTATTATTATTTTTTTTAGGTTTTCATTTGACACCAACAGAAAATGTTTAAAAATATTTTCCATTGGATGTTCTTTGGGCAGATCCTGAAGAGGATCTTCTGTCAGTTCTCAGTAGAAGTAGGATCATGAAACAATTTATTTAACCCAAGTTCTCCCAAACCTATGTTATTTTGCTGCTGTGTTAGAAAACACAAGTCCTGTGTGACAAGCTTAAGTTAAATGAAGCATTACAACCTCTTCTCTTATACGTACTGCAAAGAAGGTGGGTTGTTTCCTCAAGCCCGCACACCTACTGCTCTCTTATTTATCTAAGATCTGATCTACCTAATTACCGAGATAGAAATAAACATATCATCCATTGCTCTCCTCCAGACCATTTGAATACATTATCCACTTATTTGGTATTTGGCTCAGGTTTAAATGAGTCATTTAATAACCCCTGTTCCCAGCAAGTTAAGTTGCAACCAGCTGGCAGCCACAACTCACAGGGTTGTTAGTCATTCCCACCAGGATTGGACCCTGTGTTCCAGAATGTCCTGAAGGGCATTACGCAGCTTTGCTCCAGCTATCATGGCAGGAGTTTCAAGCAAATCTGTGCCTCAGGTAGTGAAATGGCCTGAGAACTATAAGAGTTTTGGAAAATAGATGTCAGTGTCTATTCTAAGGACTGGAAGGGCTATTGTTAAAGCTGTTTGAGACTGATTTTTATCATAGAATGAGAATCCATGCTCAACTCATGAAGCCTTTAGGGGCTCAGCGAAAAACACAACTGCCTGAATCCACAGTAAGGTCATTTTGTTTGAAAGGTTAGTGACACTCAGGAGTGGAGAATAGAAGGTGCAGTGGTTGTGAAAGAGGACAGAATGCTTCCACATCAATCCTGCACTCTCTAGATTTTTAAGAATGACTTTTATTTAATGACATCACCTTTCAACTCATTTTTTAAAAAATGGAATTTACCACTTTCTAACTTATATAATTATTTACGATGCCTATTGTGTATGGTCTGTCTACCACTTCACCTTCTGCCTGGAATTCCCAAACCCGAACTCTTTTTAGTTTAGTTGGCACAGAGCAGGCACTAAAAAGCACAGCTAAATGAATATATGTAGTACATGTTCATTTTTGAAAACTGAAAAATGTAGAAATGAACAAAACTAATATAAAAGAGTTTATAAGATAATGAAAGTCATCCATTTATCCTAACCCACCAAACAATATCATTAACATTCTTGAAAGGCTCATATGCTTGCCTATGGATCTATGCATAAATGTGTATACATCAAAATTAGTATTTACCAAGGCCCATCTACCATTTATTTCTGAGAATCTCCAAAGGGGTACACACCCACCCCAGTGTTTCAGTTTGATTTCTAATCAATCAATCTCCATCAGTGGTTCTTAGCTGGGTTGGTTCTTTCCACCCCCACCCTCACTCACCTGGGTATACTTGACAATGTCTGGGGACATTTTTGGCTGTCACTGTGGGTGTGCTATTGGCATCTTATGTGTAGAGTCCAGGGTATTCTTAAATTTTTGAGAGTGTACCAAACAGTCCCTGCTGCCCCTGTATCCCACCAACAAAGAATTATCTCACCCAAAATGTCAACAATGCTGAGGTCAGGAACCCTCATCTCTATTTTTCCTTTCATGCTCTGTCTTCTTCTGGTCATGTTCTTTTGTTTATGAAGTGTCTTGCATTGCTGGATCTACTCAGGATAGAAATAGCAGGTCTTGTCAAGGGTGCCATTTCCATTCCTCTCAGCATTTCCAGATGCTGATGCTGAGCATGCACCTGTGCAAAGACAAGAAGTGCCTCCTCACCACCTCTGTGCTCCGCACATGGTCACCACGATCCACAGGCAGCTGTGTTTGTGCCAGAGTCTCAAAGTGATTAACTTCTGACCATCATTTATTGCTTGGATGTTCATGAAGTTGGTCATAAAAAATTGTTTTGTTTCTCATTTCTCTAAGTGTAAGAGTTCAAATTGAGTTCAAGGGGTCAGCTGAGAAATCATTATCTTCATCAACATTTTTCTTCCCTTGGCCCTGCTCAAACCTGAAACTCTTGCCCCTCCCCGGGTCCAATTTGTAACTGTGGGTGTCAGGAGACACTGGGAGAAAAGGACAGAAAAAGATGGATAGTTGTCTGCACAGCAGTCTCTGGCCTCGGACTCTCAAAGATGTCTTCTGTGTTTATTTTTGCTCTCAATGCCCATTAAGTTTTTCAAATATTTTTTCAGAACTATAGGAAAACGATTACTTTTTAATTAACTCATATCCTCTTTCATATTTTCAGTAGTCTTATATAATTTAATTTACTTAAGTTCCTCATGTTCTTTATTAAATACACTCTTGGGAATTCTGTGCTTTTGGGTGCTATTGTAAGTTATTTTTTAAAAATAATATATTTGAACATTTTACTGACTATAATATAGATCTTTATGTAAATGTAAATAGCTATATATCTTGTATCCAATGACTTTTAGACTTATATATTAATGGAAATGATTTTTTAACTTATTCTCTCTGATTTTCCAGGTAATAGTTAGAAACATTCAATATCTAAAGTATGTTTACCATTCAAGTTACCAATTCTCCTTATTATTAGTGCACGAGGACATTTCTAGACTGTGGCATTATTTATAATGTATTTTGTGTATGATTTGATAATTTTCTGTCTCTATGTAACTCTGTATATTAAGTTTTATCTACTAAAAGCAATCATATTATAGACATATATATGTGTGTATCTATGCATTAGCCCAAGTACTCTAAATCATCTTAAAATAGTGATAATTTGTTTTCTCATTTCCAGGACTGTGCAAATCTATAAGTAACCTTTGTGAAAAATAGAATAAAAAGGGCCTATCTAGGCTGACATCTCTACACTGGTTTTTGGTACAGTGTGTGGATAGAGCCTCTATGAAAAGTAGTGCTTCTTCTTCAGGATGTCTGCAACCACACTCAGAGGATGCAGTGCACTAAGCAGAACAATGGCTGTATTTCAGCCACTCTCTACCTCCATCAGATAGGGAGAAACTTTTCACATGTAGAAGGGGGTCCCACCCAGACCTCTTCACTTGAATTTTGCTTTTTTTCCCTCCCATTCCATGTTTTATTGCTTTGGTTTGGATTCATAGAACAAAATTTAATAGAAATGGTGATAGCAGTTAGCTAGTTGTTTCTTTAATATTATTAAGGCAGCATCTAATAGTTTGCTATTTAGTATGCTGACGAGATAGATATTTGTTGATTTGAGAGAGATATGTGTTAATATTCATCTGCATACATACATCAGTGGTTTTAAAATTTTCCAATAATGATCAATTAGAAAATGGAAAATAGATCCCATTAATGACAGCCAAGAAATATATTAAATAGAAATAAACTTACAAAGAACATGCATGATATTTGTGAAGAGGATCACAAAACTTTCAGCTATTTAAAAAGCTTAAATTAATGGTAAGACATTCTAATTCCTAGTTGAAAGAACTCAAAAATGCAAAGATAATCAGTTCCTCATAACTTAATATATAAATTCAGCACATTATAAATAAAAATCCCAGGGTGACTTTTATGTGAACTGATAAGCTGTTTCTTCATTTGTCAGAGTAAGTGCTTCACCATACTTTATAGTTGAGACACTTCAAAGGGGAGGTGCTGGCCAGTGTATATAAAATCCAGTGTATATAAAACTATAATAATTTTGAAAGTGTACACTAGTGCAAGAAAGGCAAATACATTAGTGTTACTGAAAAAAAAAGTCTTCTGGAAATATGTGTGTGAATGTTTATAAAAATTCACACATTGGCTTTCCAAATCAATGGGGACATATAGCTTACCAAATAAATGAATAAACAATACTGAAATAATTAACAATAATAATAATAGTATAATAATATAATATAATAATAATAATAATTCTGTGATAATTTATCACAGAATAGGCACTTCTATTTCATATCACACATACACAATACAAAATGGATTTGAGAACTAAACATAAAATAAAATATGAAAGAATTAGAATAAATATGAGTGCTTTATATATACATGTAATGTAGGATAGGCTAAAGTTTCTCAAGAAAGACATGAAATCCAGAAGCAATGTAGGAAAAATGGAGCTTTATAAAATGTTAAAATTGTCACTACATAAATGACCTAAAATATAAAGATATATGGCAAACTATAGATAGGGATTTTAAAAAAGAGTATACAGGGCACTGGGTGTCTCAGTGGGTTAACCCTCTGCCTTCAGCTCAGGTCATTATCTCAGTGTCCTGGGATTAAGCCCCACATCAGGCTGTCTGCTTAGCAGGGAGCCTGCCCTCCCTGCCGCCTGCCTCTCTGCCTACTCATGATCTCTGTCTGTCAAATAAATAAACAAAATCTTAAAAAAAAAAAAAGCATACATAGTGGGCAAAGCATTAACATTCTATATCTATAAAACACTCCCACAAAGTAATTATATTGAAAGTACAATGACAAAGATTTTTATGACTTTTTATGAATGATCTCTTAATCATTATTAATCAAAACAGATTAGGAACGGGGGCACAGACAGGTTAAGTGACTTGTTCAAGTTCACACAGCTCAAAAGTAGTGGAGACTGGATGCCAATCCAGGCAGTTTCCCTATACCTGTACACAAAATACCATAATTTCTTGTTCCTAAGACTGGTTAACCAGAAGTGATGAATTGGGGGGAATGAAGGAATTTTAAAAGAAATTTTAAATTTTAAAGAAATTTAAATTGACACAAACTTTTCATAAGTAGATTTGGTAATAGCTAGAAACATTCAATATCTAAAGTATGTTTACCATTCAAGTTACTAATTCTCCTTATTATTAGTGCATGAGGACATTTCTAGACTGTGGCATTATTTATAATGTATTTTGTGTATGGTTTGATAATTTTCTGTCTCTGTGTAACTCTGTATATTAAGTTTTATCTACTAAAAGGAATCATATTATAGACATATATATGTGTGTATCTATGCATTAGCCCATTTATTTATTTCACTGAAGAGTTCTGGAAGGCTATAAACCAACCTGTTGCTAGTGCTCATCCCTTGGGAGGTGACAAATGGGAAATGCAGGGGTGGTTAGGGATATGAATTTATTAGTATGTACATTTCTGCATTGTTAAAATTTTGTAGTGAGGCTGTGATAATTAGAAAATAACTAAAAGCTCTTCTTCAAGTCATAGATTTTAATTTTAAAGAGTCTTTTAAAAAATAGAGGAATGAATTTTGCATATCATCCATTTTTTTTCCTTATTATTGTGATGACATGACTTCTCTTATTTGGCTGATTGATTTGAATATAATATTATTTTCCTAATACTAAATAATCCTTACATTCATAGGAGAGTCTTTTTTTTTTTCTTTTTCTTTTAGAACTTGATGTTCCATCAATATATACTTAAATTTTATGGCTAGTATTTATTTAGAATTTTTAGATCTATTTTCCCATGCAAGATGGTCCATAATTATCTTTTTTTGTAATATTGCTGTTACATTGTTACAGCATTATGCTGGCTTTATAGAATGAACTTGATATCTTTCCATTTTTTCCATATACTCTGCCAAATTTCGTATGTTGATGAAATTAGGTGTTAATTAAGCTTTGAGGGAACTTACCAGTAAAATTAATTTTTATAATTAGTCTCTCTTAATGAAAAAAAAAATTTTGAATTCCCTTTTCTAGTTCTGCTTGGAAGTCATAAGGAGACTGGAAGTCATCACTCTGTCTTAAGAACAAGTAGAAACCTGAACAGAATAAAAAAAAAAAAAAATCAACAACTCTTTGGCTTTACACAAAGAGAGGGACACAGGGCCAACTATTGCCGTCAAGCTTGGACATACTGATAGGGGAATACAGGGAGCTGTGGCTTACCTGAGCAAAGACACATGAGCAAAAACTGCTGCAGAAACCAGTATAAAGGAAGAAAAACCTAAACTATAGTAGACAAATTATTAAAAACTCAGCGCAGAAAATTCTGAGAGTTCAAAACTCCAGGTGGACACCAGCATAGGGGGGGCCCCCGCAATATTGTGAGCTTTATTTACCTCCAGGAGCTCAATCAGATACGGTAAATGTTGGAGAAATCTCCTCAGGTTTCTGGCAGGGGGAAGGGAAAAAGAACCATTTGAAATATGCCAGAGTACTCTGTTCTTAACAAGGCCTACCTTCACTTGTAAACTAGTTAATCGGAGCTTAACCCACTGGGGTACTGCAAGAGCCTAACTGACCTAGGGAAGGAAATATCCAACTCCATTCCATTCTAACTTTCCATGTTGAAGAAGGGGAAATAGCCAACTCCAGCCTACTCTAGCCATCCTATCCCACCTGAGAAAAGAGGAAAAACAAGAAATACTTGTGAAGTTTATAGTCTAGAGCCATATGCCCACAAAAAGACTGAGGCCTACTCATAGGACAATAGAATGCTTCCCCTATCCCATACCCCACCACCACATTACTAAAGGACTATTTACAGCAGTTTCTGGTCCAGCTACCAAGAAAAAAAAAATTTTCAAAGCATACCTACCGAAAGGCAAAAACCAGAGTTGGAAGAGACAGTGCAAGCATCAGAACCGGAAGAACCAGAGATGTTGGAATATCAGGTCAGAAATTTAAAACAATTATGATCAATATGCTAAGGGCTCTAATGGACAAAGTAGACATCATGGCAATATAAGCAGAGAGATGGAAAGCCTTAGAAAAACCAAAAAGAAATACTGGAGGTCAAAAGAATGCTTTCAATGGGTTTATTAGTAGACTGGACATAGCTGAGGAAAGAATGTCTGAACTAGAACATACACCAGTAAAATCTTCAAAAACAGAAAGCAAACAAAGACTGAAATGTATATTCAAGGACTGTATGACAACTATAAAATGTGTAACATACATATAATGGGAATATAAGAAAGAGAAAAAAAGAGAGAAAGGAAACAATAATGACCGAGAATTTTCCCAAATTAATGCCGAGCATCATACTACAGATTCAGGAACCAAAGACAATGCTAAGCAGGATATATGCTCCCCCAAACTATACCTAGCATATCATTTTCATATATATATATATATCTTCTAGAAGCCAGAGGAAATACCTCTTTACCTACAGAAGAACAAAGGTAAGAATTACATCCAACTTCTCTTAGAAGTCATGCACGCAAAAAGATAGTGGGGTGAAATATTTAAAGTGTTGAGAGAACCCCCCCCCCCCAGCCTAGGATTCTGTACCCTGTGAAATGATGCTTCAAAAGTGAAGGAGCAGTAAAGATTTTCTCAGACACGTATACAAAAAAAATTTGAGGGAACTTGTTGACAGACACAACTTGCAAAAAATGTTAACAAATTCTTTCGAGAGAAGGAAAAGAAAGTAGTTCAGAAACTCAGATCTACATAGAGAAAGGAAGAACATCAGGGAAAGAATAAGTGAAGGTGAAATAAAAACTTGTAATTTTTAAAATCTTAATTGAGATAACATAACAATTTGTTCAAAATAATAATACAACAATATATTCAGATATTTATGCTTAAGTGTATTTAAGTATATATGTTTACTAAAATATGTATATATATATATATTTGTGTATGCACACACACACAAGCAGAATACATATTTGCTTATGTATGCTTCTATATAAGTGAAATAATTGACAGCAATGAGACAGGGATAGGAGGAAAGAGTTATTTATGTGTTTGTAGGAATTAGTGTTACATAAAATGAGCTTTCATTAGTTGTAAATGTATGTTGGAAACTCTAGGGCAATCATTAAAAATGTAAAAAGAAAAAAGTATAACTGATATGCCAGAAAAGGAAAGAAAAATGGAAATTTGATAGTCTAGATAAAATGAACGAATTCCTTGAAAGCACAAACTGCCAAAACTCACACAAGAAGAAATTGACAATCTGAATAGGTTTGTATCTATTAAAGAAATTGGATCAATAATTAATAACCTTCCCAAACAGAAAGAAACCAACCCAAATGGATTCACTGGTGAATCCTATCAGACACTTAAGAAAGAAATTACACCAATGCTCTGCAATTTTATTCAGATGACAGAAGTAGAGGGAATATTTCCTGATTGATTCTATGAGACCAACATTAGCTTAATACCAAAACTAGACAAAAACATTACAAGAAAACTAATAATCAAAAAATATTAGTAAATCAAATTCCAAGAAGCAAAGAAAGAATTATATGTCATAACAAAGTAGGTTTTATCCCAGGTATGGGAGGCTGGTGAAACATTTGAAAATCAATTAATGTAATCTATCAGGTCAACAGCTAAAAAAGATAAATCACATGATCATATCAATAGATACAGAAAAGGCATTTGACAAAATCCAACACCCATTCATGATAAAAAAACTAGGAATAAAAACTCAGTAAACTAGGAATAGAGGGGAACTTTCTCAGCTTAATAAAGCATATCTATAAAAAAAATCTAGAGTTAAAATCAGATAGTTGGGAGAAACTCAAAGCTTTCCTACTAAGATCAGGTACAAAGCAAGGGTTATCCCTTCTCAATACTTCTTTTCAACACTATACTTGAAATCCTTGCCAATGCAAGAATTCAAGAAAAGAAAATAAAAGGAATACAGATTGGGAATGAAGGCACCAAACTGTTTTGTCCACAGATGACATTATCATTAATGCAGGCAATCCAGAGGAGTCATTCAAAAAGTCCTAGAACTAATAAACAATTATAGCAAACTTGAAGGATACAAGGTTAATATATAAAGGTCAATTGTTTTTCTATATACCAAAAAGGAACAAGTGGAATTCAAACTTAAAAAACACAGTATCATTTACATCAGCACTCCAAAAATGAAATATTTAGGTATAAATCTAACAAAGTATGTTCATGATCTATATGAGGAAAACTATAAAACTCTGATAAATGAAATTAAAGAACTAAATAAAAAAATATTCCATGTTCACAAATAGGAATATGGAGTATTGTCAAGATGTAAGTTCTTCCCAAGTTGATCTATAGCTTTAATGCAATCTCAATCAAAATCCCCAGCAAATTATTTTATGGACAATGATGAACTAATTCTAAAGTTTATATGGAGAGGCAGAAAACCTAGAATAACCAGCACTATATTGAGTGGAGTTAGAAAATTGGAGGACTGATACTATCCAACTTCCAAGACTTACTATAAAGGCACTAATCAAGACAGTGTGGTATTGGTGAAACAATACACAAATAGATCAATTGAACAGAATAGAGAGACCAAAAGTGGATACCAATAAATATAGTCAACTGATCTTTGACAAAAGAGAGAGGGCAATAAATGGACAAAATATTGTCTCTTAATTAAAAAGTGCTGAAATAACTGAATATCTACATGGGAAAAAATGAATCTAGATATAGATTTTATGCCCTTCACAAAAACTAACTTAAAATAGAACATAGACTTAAATTTAAAAAGCGAAACTATAAAAGTCCTAGTAGATGATCTTAGGAATGGTGATGCCCTTTTATCTATAATATCAAAAACATGATCCATGAAAGAAATACTTAGTAGGCTGTACTTTGCTCAAATTAAAAACTTCCTGGGGTGCCTGGGTGGATCAGTTGATTAAACATCTGCCTTCAGCTCAGGCAATGATCCCAGAGTGCTCGGATTGAGCCCCACATCAGGCTACCTGCTCAGCAGAGAGTCTGTTTCTCCCTCTCCTTCTGCTGCTCCCTCATTTTGCATTCACTCTCTCTTTTTCAAATAAATAAACAAAACCTTAAAAACAACCACAAAAAAACTTCTTCTCACTTAAATACCATATCAAGAAATTAGAAGACAAGCCACAGACTCGGAGAAAATACTTTCAAAAGATATATTTGATAATGGGTTATCAAAGATAATGGGTCAAAGATCTTAACAGACAGCTGACAAAGTAAGATATACAGATGAAAAATAAGCACATGGAAAGATACTTCACATTGTATCTGCTCAGAGAAATGCAAACTAAAACAACAATGAGATACTACTACCCAGTGATTCAAATGGACCCAAGTCCAGAACACTTGACAGCAAATGCTGGCAAGGATGTGGAATATCAAGAATTCTCATACATTGCTGGTGGGAATGCAAAGCGGTACAGCCATTTTGAAAGACAGTTCGAAAAAAAGACATTAAAAAAAAAAACCCTAAATTTAGTTTTTTAGAAAACGAATTCAGTCTTTAAAAAAACTAAACACTCTTACCATACAATCTAGTAATCATGGTCCTTGATATTTACCCCCAATACGCTGAAAACATATATCTACACAATAACATATACAGAGTTATATGTGGCAGTTTTATTCATAATTGTCAAAACCTGGAAGCAACCAAGATGTCCTTCAGTAGGTGAATGCATAAATAAACTGTGGTACATCAAGACAGAAAAATATTGTTCAATTCTAAAAAGAAATGAGCTATCAAGTTATGACAAAAACACATGGAGGGATATTAAATTTATGTTACTAAGTAAAGGAAGCCAGTATGAAATCTATGATCTCAACTATGTGACATTCTAGAAAAGACAAAACTATGGAGACAGTAAAAGATTATGGTTTCCAAGGGTAGTAAGGTAGAGATATGAATAGGTCCAACACAGAGGATTTTTAGGTCAGTGAAAATACTCTGTATGATATTCAAATAAAAGTGAATTCTACTTTTGTTCAAACCCAGAGAATGTACAATAGCAAGACTGAACCCTCAGCTAATCTATGGACTTGGGTGATTATGATGTATCAGTGTAGGTTCATCTTTGGTTACAGTGGTGAGGGGTAGTGACAATGAGGGAGGCTACGCTTGTGTGGGGGGATGAAGGTGTATGGGAGTCTTTGTACCTTCCTCTCAATTCTATAAACCTAAAACAGCTCTAAAAACTGAAGCCTTGATTTTTTTTTCCCTATCTCTTCAGGGTTTCTTCCTTTTCCTGAATCATTGTTTGCATCTATTTTCCTCGACATTTAAGTGTAATCCAATTTTTAAACTTTTGGACATAGTCTCTTATGATTTGTAATTCTCTCTATTCACTGTAGCCCTTTAGTAATTTAATTATTTCTTTTTTTATTAGTTATATTTTTCTAGAAATTTGTCTATTTTCTTTTCTTCTTAAGAATGAGCTATTATTTTTTAAATATTGAAATTAGAGTATTTGCTTTGATTTACATTTTTTGAAGATTTATTTTTTGATGTTACTCATCAGTTTGTTTCCTTAAAGAAACTTTTTAAGGAAATGTGTCTCTTTTATTTTAATTCCTTACAGTTGCTATACAGACTCAATGTTAATAATCTCATTTTGTTTATGCAAAACTGGTCATCCACAAAGTTAAAATTATGCCATTAGCTACTGTCCCCATTTCACTTAGAGTGGCAATTCTAATGAATATGTAAATATGGTGATTACTTTTAGAACAAAATTTATACATGTTTACAAATAAATAGCTTCCTTTTTTTGTTGTTCTTACAGAATCATGGAGGCATTAAATGGAACTGATATATGGAGTTGGTTTATGAAATAAAATAGACAGTTTACTTAGGAAAATCAAAAAGGATGTCAGTATCTTAATAGAAATGGCTAAACTGGAGGACTAAATTCTTATCCCCAACCAATACCTATAGAGTGAAGAGGGCAAAGGGCACTCATTCTTACAGGGTAAATGGGCACTTTCTGAGCTAGAAATTGCATATTTCCTCATTTCTAAGGCAACTCTCCACCTTGTTTCTCACCTGGTGGCTGCTGTACCATTTCTGAGTATTCAGTTCTATTAAACAGCTGAAGTTCTCCATGGCAGAAACTCAGAACAACCATCCCAACATTTTTAATGCATTCATTTGTACAGTTAGGTGGAAAGATTTAAAGTATGGTTTGAAAAATGCTTCCCTTTTAGAAACAGCCTGAATTCTAGTTCAGAGAAATGCCATGTGATGCCCCAAGAAAACACTGACTTGGCACAGGGCTATGGGAAGGTTCTCAGCTTGGGAGTCAGTCAGGGCTCTGCTTCATCTTGACTCCAGGACTCAAGGGTTGTTAACTATGGGGTGTAGTTGATCTGAATTTGCCCATTTTCAACTGATAATGTGAATGATACTACTTACCTTTTGGAGTTCTTATGAGGATTAAATGTGAACTATGTATAAAACATTTTTAGAACTCTGTATAACACACTTTTAAAACACCATTGAATAAGTGATAAATCTATTTTTAGTATGATGATGTGACTATTATTTCAAAAAAAAGATCTGGTATCTTTTTTGATTTTCAACTGAAGGCATCCCTGATATTCCTCAGTCATATCCTTGGCACGTTTCTGTCATTCAGTACTGTAATTACTTTTACGACACAGGCAATTCTGTTCCACAAACATTTACCAAGTGTCTGTTCTGCTCAAGACTAGAGATGAGGTGGTGGAAATAAAAGAATGAGAGAAATGAAGCTCCTTTCTTAACAAATGTGGTGTCTTATCCTTAGGTCCACAAGCCGATGACTTTATCCAATACCCAAAGAATTCTGATTAGCAAAACCCGTATGTCCAATCCTGTCCTCTGAGTTCAGTTTGCCCGAGGCTTTATTCCTCTGAGTACCATGGAATTTTACTGCTCTCATCCATTTAACTTGTCTTACTTTTATGTGAAATCTGTTGTGAGAACAGGAAGAACCTGGGAAGAACTTTTGGCCCTTCAATGGTCCAAAGTGGAAACAGTGACATTTTATTAAAAATGAAGGAGTTCAGCAAAGTGTTTTAAAATAGAGTGATATTGGAGCTCAGCAGGTCATGGAGAAACTTTAGAGGAATTTGTAGAAGAACTCTCTTAGGGTGTAAAGATCAAAGATCAGCCATCCACAGTGAAAAGGGTGCAGTGTTTTTCATCCTAACCTGTTCAGTATCATAAATAAACAGGGATAGTGTGTGCATAGATTATTGTGGCTCTCAGGATTTAAGAGGTAAGGAAATATATATTTTCTGTATGTGAAAGGAATGTGATGGGAATGTAATAAACTTTCATATCTCAGAGGTCTAGGAAGTGGGCTTCCTTTCAATATTTATGGGTAATCCTCCAGGATTCTGTGAATTAGTCTTTCCTTTCTGTTGTGACATATTTGATTTAAAAGGAATTCAAATTCATTCATTTGAAACAAAAGTTGACTTCCTTATCTGTTTTTCTTTTCTTTGTCAGAAAATATGAAAACTGGCCTTTAAGATGAGTTTATAACATCATGATTTCCCCCCATTCATTTAACAGGCCCACATAACATACAGTAATAATACACAGTAAATATGTAAATATCAGAATTTGGATTAGAAAATTTCAGTTTTCTTCTGTGAATGAGTAAGGACAGAAATGCTAGATAGTATATAAAATTTCTGGTACTATTTCTGAGCTGTCTGTAGAAGATAGCCTTCTGAAAAGTAAGGAAAATCTGAATTAGACTATTCTCGGTGATCTGTGGACATGTGTCTTGGGTGGTAGGATTTTTTTAAAAAACTATTTTTATTAATGTATAATATATGATTTGCCCAGGGGTAAAGGTCTGTGAATCCTCAGGCTTACACATTTCACAGCACTTACCATATCATATACCATCCCCAGTGTTCATAACCCAACCACCCTCTCCACACCTCCCTACCCCCAGCAACCCTCAGTTTGTTTCATGAGATTTGGAGTCTCTTATGGTTTGTCTCCCTCCTGATCCCATCTTGTTTCACTTTTTCCTTCCCTACCCCCAAAACCCCCCAACTCTGCCTCTCAAATTCCTCATATCGGGGAGATCATATGATAATTGTCTTTCTCTAAATGCCTTATTTCACCCTCTAGTTCCACGTCATTGCAAAAGGCAAGATTTCATTTCTTTTGATGACTACATAGTATTCTATTGTATATATGTATACACCAAATCATCTTTATCCATTCATTTGTTGATGGACATCTAGGTTCTTTCCATAGTTTGGCTATTGTGGACATTGCTCTTATAAACGTTGGGATGCACAGTCCCCTTTGGACCACTACATTTATATCTTTAGGGTAAATACCCAGTAGTATGATTGCTGGGTTGTAGGTTAGCTCCATTTTCAACTTTTTGAGGAACCGCCACGCTGTTTTCTGGAGTGGCTACACCAGCTAGCATTCCCACCAACAGCGTAGAGGTTCCCTGCCTTCTCTACATCCTTGCCAACATCTGTCATTTACTGACTTGTTAATTTCAGCCATTCTGACTGGTGTGAGGTGGTATCTTATTGTGGTTTTGATTTGTATTTCCCTGATGCTGAGTAATGTGGAGCACATTTTCATGTGTCTGTTGGCCCTCTGGATGTCTTCTTTGCAGAACTATCTGTTCATGTCTTCTGCCCATTTCTTGATTGGATTATTTGTTCTTTGGGTGTTGAGTTTGATAAGTTCTTTAGAGATTTTGGATGTTAGCCCTTTATCTGATATATCATTTGTGAATATCTTCTCCCATTCTGTCAGTTGTCTTTTGGTTTTGTTGACTGTTTCCTAGGGTGTGCAAAAGCTTTTGATCTTGCTGAAGTCCCAAGAGCTCGTTTTTGTCCTTGCTTCCCATTCCCTTGGCAATGTTTCTAGGAAGAAGTTACTGCGGCTGAGGTTGAAGAGATTGCTGTCTGTGTTCTCCTCGAGGATTTTGATGGATTCCTGTCTCACATTGAGGTCTTTCATCCATTTTGATTCTATTTTTGTGTGTGTGGTGTAAGAAAATGGTCCAGTTTCATTCTTCTGCATATGGCAGTCCAATTTTCCCAATACCATTTGTTGAAGAGACCGTTTTTATTTTTCCACTGGACATTCTTTCCCTCTTTGTCAAAGATTAGTTGACCATAGGGTTGAGGGTCTATTTCTGGGCTCTCTATTCTGTTGCATTGATCTATGTGTCCGTTTTTGTGACAATACCATACTGTCTTGATGATAACAGCTTTGTTATAGAGCTTGGAGTCTGGAATTGTGATGCCACCAGCTTTGGCTTTCTTTTTCAACATTCCTCTTGCTGTTTGGTGTCTTTTCTGGTTCCATATAAATTTTAGGATTATTTGTTCCATTTCTCTGAAAAAAATTGACGGTATTTTGATAAGGATTACATTAAATGTGTAGATGCTTTAGGTAGCATAGACATTTTCACAATATTTGTTCTTCCAATCCATGAGCATGGAGCAATTTTCCATTTCTTTTGGTCTTCCTCAACTTTCATGAGTATTTTATAGTTTCCTGAGTACGGATACTACTTGAATACCAGTGGTGGTAGTGGACATCCTGCCCATGTTCCTGACCTTAGGGGAAAAGATCTCAGTTTTTCCCCATTCAGAAGGATATTTGCTGTTGGTATTTCATAGATGGCTTTGATGGTATTAAAGTATGTACCCTCTATCCCTACACTTTCAAGAGTTTTGATCAAGAAAGGATGCTTTACTTTGTCAAATGTTTTTCAGAATTTACTGAGAGTATCATAGGGAACTTGTTTTGTTTTATTGTTGTTGTTGTTTTACTAATGCATTGTATCAAATTGATTGATTTATGGATGTTGAACTAAACTTGCAGCCCAGGAATAAATCCCACTTAGACATGGTGAATAATCCCTTTAATATACTGATAAACTGTTGGATCCTATTGGCTAGTATTTTGGTGAGAATTTTTGAATCTGTGTGCATCAAGGATATTTGTCTGTAATTATCCTTTTTGGTGGGGTCTTTGGTTTTGCGATCAAGATAATGTTGGCCTCATAAAGTGAGTTTGGAAGTATTCCTTCCATTTCTATTTTTTGGAACAGTATCAGGAGTATGGATATTCCTTCTTCTTTAAATATTTGGTAGAGTTTCCCTGGGAAGCCATCTGGCCCTGGGCTCCATTTGTTGGGAGATTTTTGATGAGTGCTTCAATCTCCTTACTGGTTATGGGTCTTTTCAGGTTTTTCTATTTCTTCCTGGTTTAGTTTTGGTAGTTTGTATGTCTGTAGGAATGCATCCATTTCTTCCAGATTGTCAAATTTGCTGACATATATTTGCTCAAATATGTTATTATAATTGTTTGCATTTCTTCGGTGTTTGTTGTGATCGCTCCTCTTTCATTCATAATTTTATTAATTTGGGTCGTTTTTCTTTTCTTTTTAATAAATCTGACCTGGGATTATCAATCTTACTAATTCTTTAAAAGAACAAGCTCCTAATATCATTGATCTGTTCTACTGTTCTTTTTGTTTCTATTTCATTGATTTCTGCTCTGATCTTTATTATTTCTCTTCTCCTTCTGGGTTTTGGCTTTCTTTGCTGTTCTCTTTCCAGCTCCTTTAGGTGTAGGGTTAGGTTGTGTCCTTGAGACCCTTTTTGTTTCTTGAGAAAGGCTTGTATTGCTATATATTTTCCTCTCAGGACTATCTTTGCTGTGTCCCACAGATTTTGAACAGTTGTGTTTTCATTTTCACTTGTTCCCATGAATTTTTAAAAATTCTTCTTTAATTTCCTGGTTGACCCACTCATTCATTAGTAGGGTACACTTTGGTCTCAATGTATTTGAGTTCTTCCAAACTTTCCTCTTGTGGTTGAGTTTGAGTTTCAAAGCATTGTGGTCTGAAAATGTTCAGGGAATGATCCCAATCTTTTGGTACTGGTTGAGACCTGATTTGTGACCCAGGATGCGATCTATTCTGGAGAATGTTCCATGTGCACTAGAGAAGAGTGCGTATTCCGTTGCTTTGAGATGGAATGTTCTTAATATATCTGTGATGTCCCTCTGGTCCAGTGCACAATTTACGGCCTTTATTTCCTTGTTGATCTTTTGCTTGGATGATCTGTCCATTTCAGTGACATTTCAGTGTTAAAGTTCCCTACTATTATTGTACTATTGTTGATGTGTTTCTTTGATTTTGTTATTAACTAGTTTATATCACTGGGTGCTCCCATATTAGGGCATAGATATTTAAAATTGTTAGATCTTCTTGTTGGACAGACCTTTTAAGTATGATATAGTGCCCTTTCTCATCTCTTATTATAGTCTTTGGCTTAAAATCTAATTTATCTGATATAAGGATTACCACCCCAGCTTTCTTTGGATGTGCAGTAACATGCTAAATTGTTTTCCACCCCCTCACTTTAGTATATGTGCTGCCAAAGTGAGCACGTATCCCCTCACTTTAAATCTGGAGGTGTCTTTGGGTCTAAAATGAATTTCTTGGAGACAGCTTATTGATGGGACTTGTTTTTATATCCATTCTAATACCCTGTGTCTTTTCAGTGGGGCATTTTGCCATTTACATTCAGGATACCTATTGAAAGATATGAATTTAGTGCCATTGTATTGCCTTTAAGGTGACAGTTACTGTATATTGTCTTTCTTTCTGGTCTAATACTTGTAGGCTCTCTCTTTGTTTTGAGGACCCCTTTCACAATTTCCTGTAGGGCTGGTTTGGTGTTTGCAATTTCTTTTAGTTTTTGTGTGTCCTGGAAGCTTTTTATCTCTCCTTCTATTTTCAATGACCGCCTAGCTGGATATGATATTCTTGGCTGCTTATTTTTCTCATTTAGTGCTTTGAATATATTATGCCAGTTCTTTCTGGCCTGCCAGGTCTCCGTGGATGAGTCTGCTGCCAATCTAATATTTCTACCCTTGTATGTTACAGACTTCTTGTCCTGAGCTGTTTTCAGGATTTTCTCTTTGTCACTAAGACTTGTAAGTTTTACTATTAGATGATGGGGTGTGATCCCATTTTTATTGATTTTGAGGGGAATACTCTGTGCCTCTTGGATTTAGATGCTTTTCCCCTTTGCCATATAAGGTAAATTCTCTACTATAATTCAATATACCTTCTGCCCCCTTGCCCCTCTCTTCTTCTGTGATCATAATTATTCTAATATTGTTTTGTCTTATGGTGTCACTTATTTCTCAAATTCTCCCCCTCATGGTCCAGTAGTTGTTTATCTCTCTTTTTCTCATCTTCTTTATTCTGTATCATTTGATCTTCTTTATCAAAAATTCTCTCTTCTGCCTCATTTATCCTAGCAGTAAGAGCCTCCATTTTTTATTGCATCTTATTAATAACGTTTTTTACTTCAACTTGGTTTGATTTTAGTTCTTTTTTTTTTCCCCAGAAAGGGATTTTATTTCTCCAGAAGGGAAGTCACTAGTATCTTCCATGCTTTTTTTGATCCCAGCTAGCACCTTGATAATTGTTATTCCGAACTCCAGTTCTGACATCTTCCTATTGTCCTTATTGATCAGGTCCCTAGCCATTGGTATGGCCTGCTATTCTGTTTTTTGCAGTGAGTTTTTCCACCTTGTCATTTTATCCAGATAAGGATAGATGAATGAGATAATAAATACTAAAAGGGTAGCAACGAACCCCCCAAAATATGCACTAACCAAATCAGAGGAGACCTGAAACCAGGGGAAAAGAAAGGAGGAAAAAAATCATATATATGTACATATATACATATATATGTATATATCAGGCTGGTGAATAGAACAGAGCCACCCATTTGATTTTGGGTCTATTTTGGTCTGTTAGAACAAACTACCTCCCAAACTTTTAAAGAAAGAAAAACATATATATATATATATATATATATATATATATATATATATATATACACACACACACAAAAAAAAATAAGGTTAAACACCATGAAGGGATGGAATATGACTGTAACAATGAAAATTTTAAAAGATTCTAAAAATGAATTCATAAGATGAGAAGTTGGTTGAAAAAAAAGAAAAAAGATGAGAAAAGAAAGTGATCAGGTTGGAGACTAGAACAAAGCCATGTGCTAGATTTAGGGTATATTTTGATCTGTTAGAAGAAATTGTATACCAACATTTAAAAAAAAGCAAAACCTATATGTATAGAAAAAGTAAGGTTAAATATAATGAAGCCATAGAGTATGATTAAAACAATGAAAATTTAAAAAGATTTTTAAAAAAAGATATTGATAAGGTAAAATAGTTTTAAAAGTTTAAAATAGGAAAGAGGAAAAATTAAAAAAAATAGAACAAGAAAAAAATAAAATTAAAAAAAATTAACTTTGAGAAACTAAAGAATCATGAGAGAAGAGCCATGAATTCTATGTGCTGCATTCCTCTAATTTTGGAAGTTTGGCAGTTCTCATTGATCAGTGAACTTGGTCTTGGATGGATGTTCTTGCTAATCTTCAGGGGGAGGGGTCTGTTTCAGTGATTCTCAAATGTCTTTGCTTGAGGCAGAATTGTACCACCTTTACCAGGGGCCAGGCTGAGAGCACACTCCTCAGCCCCATCTCTATAGCTGGCATCCCTGCTCTGATACCTGGCAGCTCTGCTACCCTCAGATAGCCCTGGTCTTTTTGTGACCCCCTTGGCTCCTGAGACCACACTGTCCCAGTGAAGGTGTGCCTGCCCCCTCGACCTCTCAGTTATACTTTGGAGCAATTCCCCTCAGTAGAGCAGACTTCTAAAAGTTCTGATTTTGTGCCTAGCTGCTCTACCGCTTACCAGGAGCCAGCCCCTCCCTCGCAGTCTCTCTTCCCATATATCACCTTGGATTCACTTCTCCACACATCCTACCTTCCAGAAAGTGGTTGTTTTTCAGTTTCTAGAATTGCTACTCTTCTTCTCTTCTATCTCTTGTTGAGTTTGTAGGTGTTCAGAATGGTTTGATAACTATCTAGTTGAATTCCTGGCACCTAATGATATTTGGGTCTCCTACTCTTCCACCATCTTACTCCTCCCCCATTAATGACTTTTTAGTAATATAAAAAGCACATGAGAAATGAAGAACTAGCTTCTAAGTGAGTTGAGAAGCCAGCAGGCCACTAAGGAGAAGAGATGAGTTTATACGCTTTTATCAATAGGTATACTTAATATGATGCAGCTAAGAGAGAGGAAGGCTGCCTTTTCAAGAGTCATTATTACTGCAGCGTAAATTCTAGATGGGCTCTGAGATAGTACAGGAGCACTGCTGCCTCTACTGGTAAGCCTAGGGTCCTAATTCAATTTTTTTCAACTTACTTGTGTAGTTCTATGATTTATAAAATGTAAGCAATTATATCTGAACAGTAGATAAAATGTTGAAGAAAGCATAGTGATGTATACTATTATTACATTCTCTCTCTCTCTCTCTCTCTCCTTCTAACACACACACACACACACACACACACACACACACACACACGAGTTTCCTAGGCCACAGTCAAACCTTTGGAATCAGAATTTCTGAGCAGGAGGCTGTGAGTATGTGTTGACATGGCTCTAGCATATTCACGATGGTTCTGATATTTACTCCATTTTAACAGCTACCTTTGTATCCTGGGGGTTCAGTTCTTATTAAAACATAAATACCTTTGGAAAGGTAAGACATTGAAACTATTACTAATATTTAGTATCTTAGTTAAGTTGATTTGTCTCGTCTATTTTTGAAAGCAGATTTTGATGGTGAGGGAAAGAACAGGAAAATCCTGGTACATGACGAAAAATAGGGAGAGACTTAAAAAAAACAGCCATCAAATGTTGGTTTTGGATGTTCTAGAGATTGACTAATGGCCACCTTCATTATTTTGCATAGGCTAGTCCTTGGCACCACAAGGGTGCTTTTACCAACTCTAAAAATTAATTAGGTGCTATTGGTGACTAAAGTTTAAAAGTTAAATTGCTCACATTTTAACAATAGCTAAATAGTCAATGCAGCAGAAAGCAACCATTTCATTAGCACTTTTTGCAAGACCAGTAAGTGGTTCATTATCAATTATGCAGCACTTATGCAGATTTGCTTTAGATTTCCACCTCCAAGGCCATACTTTCCACATTCCTTAATTTTCTCCACGGCTGGTCTTCACATCCGTGCCTCTGATGTGTTCTCATTCCAATAAGGTGGGTCAGCTCAAAAGGGAGAGGCAATTTCTGCCACAAAAACTATTTTTTTTTTAATGGAGTGCATTTTAACTTCTTACCTGCTAGGTTCCAAAGCTAGCTCACTCTTTTGAAGAATGAGGTGAGAAATAGATAAGTTTTCTAATGCCTGAGGTGGAGGTCACAGGAGCTCTTCATCAGAGAATAATGGTTGCCTCAGAACTGGCTTGGTAACCCCTTGAAGACTCAAGAAATGCTGCAGTAGCTCTGCATGTATGTCAGGGAACAGAGAATAGTTTGGGCAGCTGTAATTTGTACTGGGACTGTTCTGTATTCAGAAACTTAATCCACTTTCTTGTCTTCTGTTTACCAAAGAATGGCGAGGAACACTTTTCTTACAGAGTTGTTCTAAAACTGAGTCACTTAAATGTAAAAAAGACAGAGAAGGCTAATTATTCCATAGAAAGTGTTCATTCGTAAAAGGAACTGGAGTAATGAGAATAGGAAAAGGTCAGTTGGAAAGATAGTGCATGATTAAGTAAAGAATTATTCAGTTCTATTCAAACTCTCCCCTTTCACCTTCCTGGTGTAGAGTGGAAAGTGACTTGTGTTAATGGAGCTAGTTAACAAAGGCAGGATCAGTGGGGAAGTCAGAAAATCATTAAATTGAACTATATCTGAGTTATTTTAAGAAGATCCAACTCACACCTGAATAGATTTTGGTTATGCACGTATATACCTGACCCTGAACCAGGGGGCATGTCATCCAGAACACCACATTTGAGCTGCTCACATTTCAGGAGGCCCCTACTTTCTGTCTTCTCTGAATACCTGGAATGTTCATGTCAGAGCACTGCCCTTGTGGTCTCCTTTTTCTAGGCTGGATCTACACCTATTCCAACAAACACTGTATAAACTGAATGTAGGCTCTAGATAAGCATGTGTTGAATGAAAGACCATTCTATTAAAGCTTTTTTTGGCAATTGTTTCTGTGGGAACCCTGCACAAAGAAACCATTTATGAGAAATCTAACGTGTTACTGATGATTGATACAGTGGTCTAGAATATTAGAGCTGGAAGGAACTCCTGTGGTCCCTATGTCACTGGGATTGTTTTACAAATGAGAAATCTGAGGTCTGGCCTGAGAGGTAAGGTTAATAATACCAACACAGAAATCTAATGCACAGCTTAAAATAGGATATACACTTGGCTGGAGAGTTACCCATGTTATCATTTACTACTAATAATGTCTTGAGCAGGGTAAGAACATTATTATTTTTATAAATTAATAACTGGGGCTTAGGGAGCTTGAGTAACTTTTTAAAAGGAGCTAGAATGTGGTCATGCCAGAACTTGAATCTCAGTCTCAGAGCTCCATCTCAGAAACCTGGGATCATGACCTGAGCTGAAGGCAGGTGCTTAGCTTACTGAGCACCCCAGGCACCATCTGAGTGTATTTTTTTTTTTTTACATTCATTCATATTATGGCATATATCAGTGGTTTTCCTGTTCATGGCTGTCTAGTAGTCCAGCTCAAACTCTTTAGCTCAGCATCAGAAACTTTAGTAACGTGACTGCTACCTACATATCTATCTCTTTCTATTGCTATCCTCACATCTGCCCCTGCCTGATGTTTTATTGTAGCACTACTGAACCAATACTGAACCCCTTGCAGTTTCCAAGTGTACTTTCTCCCTTTCAGTTACCTTCTATAGTATAATTTTTAATAACAGTAATATAAGTAATAATGGTCTATCTGCTTTGTACAACTTATGCAACATTTTCTCATCCATTATCATATTTTGCACCACATTTCTTTATTTAACTTCTTTCTTTCTGTCTGTCTTTCTTTCCTTCCTTCCTTTCTTTTTAAACTCAGAAGCCACCTGCTCTAAGAAAGCTCCTGACGTATAGCCATCCCCATACCCACCCCCCATATGAACTTAAGAAACAATTGTCAGGTGCCCCAGTGGTCCACAGCTTCCTCTTCATATCATACCATATAACAAATACCTATTCACTGTTTTGCTTCCATATGCATTCAGATTATAAGATCACTGAAGGAAGGAACCATATCTTTCTATCTTAAGCATCTAGCATAATATGGCATGTGGTAGGAATATATTATGTTTGGATATACAGAATTTCTATCCTTGTCTGTCTTGTGGCTGAACATTCTATATGCTCCTGAACTAAATGGGGGAAGAATCTGAGCACTATCAACAACAAAAAAGGGCAATTATTTCCATGTACAAATGTTCTGTGTAATATTGATAAGCAAGAGTTACTACAACCCATGTCACAATTTATTTGTAAGCACTTTAGGGATTAGATATTTTCCTGGGCTGCTGCTTCTTTTATTTTTATGGATTATTAAACTTGAAGGAATCTTAGGTATTACCTAATTCAATTGTTTTGTTTAATAATAATGAATATTTCTGAGGTTCAGAGTGAAGCAACTTACTGAAATTCATACCCTTTGTAGCTTAGCTGGTAACGGATACTGGCTTCTGTGGACTGGTCTTTTCAGGGCAACTTGTTGAACCCTCTTCCAAAAGATAGAAAGAATGGTCACAGCTCTAGAGATGAGGTAAGGAATTCTAGAGTCAAACTACTTGCATATCCTTGTTCTCCTGCTTCCGTACTGTGAGAACCTGTGTGAGACATTTTACCACTCTCTTACTTCACCTGCCTCATCCATCAAGTACTAGCTCACTACCCCTCCTGCGCTGGTGATCTAGCTATGGTCAGTTGACCTTACGTTTATCTTCCTATACTCTCCTTTGAAATGTCAGGACTGGCACACATCTCCTTTGCTGTCTTCCCCCTTGTTAGGATCAGAAGAAGGGGGCTGATAGAGAGAATCTGAGGGATTAGAAATTAAAGAAGGTACACTTGCCTGTTTGGCTTTCTATTTGTATTAGTTTCACACTAGCAATACTCTTCACCCTGAGCATCAGATCATCCTAGCAGTTCATTCTATATATATAATTTTTCCAGCTTAAGTTCCATTGAGCCTCATCAGAAATACTAGCCTTGGCCAAGCAGTGTCCTCCTCCTCAGAAATCTCAGTTTTAGCTCCACAAGTTCCCTCCTTCAAGATTCTAAATTTAAGTAATTGTAAACTCATCCATCTGTTCCTCTAGCCTTTGTGGTAATAGCTGATTTTGGTACTTACTACTTCCCTGTTTCCTTTTTGTCTTTTCAGTTCTTCAGTCCCTAGTTAACAACTCTTCTTATTATATTCTCTCTGTTAAAATATATGATGGTAGTTTCTGTTTCCTGATTAGACTGACTGATGTGAATTCCTCATAGGATTATTGTGAACATTAAAACAATTGTCTGTGAAAAGGGCTCAACAGTGCCTGGCACAAAAAATTTAACTATTATTTTACTGAGTAACTGTTCCTACTTAAGAAGAACTGTGTATCTGTTATAAATATTTCTTTTTATTTACTTTCTTTCTTAAGAACAGTAAAGAGAAGGTTAATGACACATGCCTCATGCATTTGTTTTGGGTTTTTCCATATTCATGCATCCTTTTGGAATTGTTTCAAGGTGTGTGGCAGGCATAGGAATCTTGGTTCCCAGATCAGCTTTATGGGGGTTACTTAGTCCTCACAATAGAAATTCTCATGCCACTATTTATTTACTGAAGAAAAAAAAAAAAAGAAAAAAAATCTCTGGAGGAAGTGTTTTGCCTGTGAGTCATCCACACTAATTTCCAAAATAGCCAACTGAACAGAAAACTTAACATATATGGGGAATTAACTTATTCTCTTTGAGGTTAGCTTTTTGCTGAATTCATTCCCAATCAGTATTATAGTTTCCATATGCTCCTTTCTTGCATTCTTTGTAGTTTGTATATTCTCTCTTTTTAAAATTTTTATTTCACACATTTTCTGCTAAACATCCTAAGATATTTCTTTGCTTATGCATAGATGATTTATTCTCATTTGTTCAGGTATTTCTCCAGCTGCATAAGAACTTTAGATCTTATTTCTTTATTCCATGATCCCAGTGGATCATCCCACATATCTTTGCTGTGTAACTGTTCAGTGCTCTACTTAAACTGAACTGTAGGGAGAAAACAAGGACAAATTTGTTGATTATTGGTCTTCTGAGAAGCATTAGAAATTTTCCTTTCTATTATGAAACTGTGGGAAAATAGGTATCAGAAGGTTTGCTTCTATTTCTAGGTGTGGTTACTATTGAGACTGATTTGGGTTACTAATATATGTAAGTAGTAGTCATCAACGTATTAATATGTTAACAAGAAGTCAGATTCAGGAGATAAAGATGCTGTGTGTGTGTGTGTGTGTGTGTGTGTGTGTGTGTGTGTGAAAGAGAAAAAGAGTTTGAAAACATGTTTGAAAGTAAAGGTAGGGCTTGGGGGAGCAGTCAGTGAGTGGCAACAGCAATAATTGTCCTGTACTTAATTCAGATAGTCTGCTTTGGTCATATTTAGTAGCCCAAAGAGGCTGCTTCAGTGGTATTAGTAAACATGCTGGTGAGGCCCTTTGAAATGTTACACTTGAACAGTTCCATCATACTTTGTTTAGCCTTAAGAGGTCTACTAATTTAAGCAATTTCATTATGGAAGGAAATAGACTGTTTTTTTTTCTTGATTCTGTTTCAAATATGCCCCATAACTGAACTAAATCTAAACTAAAGAGAATATTAATAAAGTATAACAACTTGAACCAACTCAAGACAACAGAGAGAAAACATTCTCTCCATTATCAAGGTTTTTATTCTGTAAGGAATAGAAATATTTAAATAGCGATAGAGATAGAGAGAAAGATGTGGTGAAATGTTCTCCCTTTTCTTTCTTTGTTAGAGTAAATTTTGCCAACCTCAGTTCTCACAGGGTCTTTCTTATACTCTTTACATAGAGAAAATATTTCATAGGGAAATGGGAGACAGGCAAAAGATAATGCACATTCCTTAACACGTCTTCTTTTCTTTTTTGGTTTCCTTTGGGAAAAGTTCTTCCCACAGGATTTTTCCCTTTTATCTTCTGTATGTTAAAGGGTCTTCCTTCATTGTCTAGCCATGTGCTGTTTTTTATAAGCCTGCCAATTTATTCCCACTGCCTGTTAACATTTAATTATCCAACTACCTCATAATTAAAACTCATTCCAACTGCTGAAGAATTGCTGTTTAGCACTTACTTAGTTCTTTCCATATGTATATATTACATATGATTAACCTCTAAGGCTTCCTTGCTGTATAATTTTTAATTCCATATTTTCCCAATACTAATTGGTGACAGAGAGGAAAAATGTAGCTAAATCACTAGTGAATGGTTTTTCAAAGGTTGAAAATAATCAGGAAAGAAGAAAGATATTTAGGAAACTAAAACTCAAATAGTCTGGTAGCCAGTCAGGGAGAACACACTGTTAATTGTTTTATTAGTAAAACTTTGTCTTATCATTACCTAGTGAACAAATGAACTCCAAAGCCACAATTATTTAAAACATTAGGAACCTTAAGTTATCTTACTTTTTTCTTGATAATCGTGCCTGCACAACTGAAGTCTGGTGACACTGCTCTTGAACTTGTTTACATTCTCAGTATCTCTGAGATACCGTGATAGCCACCATTCATCCAAAAGCTTGATGATATTCTCTTTGGAGCTCATCTGTGAACTGTTGTGTTAGATGGGACAGCACAATTGAGCAACATGTTAAATTAGACTCACATGAAACAGTTCATTTCCTCCAGCTTGTGCTCACAGGTTTTACTTGTGGTTCATTTTATCTATCCGGGTTTCAGCATCATTTCTAAGGAATATTATTTGCTCACATCTGAGCTGAAGTCACATCTTTAGATCTTCTGCTCCTGCTCCACCCAGAGAGTTGAGTCTTCCTCCAAAGGATTGTACTGTCCCCTTTGAGCAGAGAATTCTAAGCCAGAGTTCTCTGCCTCTCACATCCTCCCAGGGTAAAAAATATCCTTAGATCCATGGTATTCCAAATATTTGGTATTGAAGAAGTCCAATCCTGGTGGACATTTAACAGATTAGAGAGATAAAATAGCCAGCAGACTGTGTTCTCCTCCTAGGGGCTAGTGGGGAAGTCTATTCTTCATTTTTCATTGAGTTCTCAGATTCTCTTCAGTTCTCTTCAGTGATTTTCTCCAAATTAAGATTCTTAGACTTCTTCATGTTTCAAGAAAAGGATCTTCTGTTCCCTAAGCTGAAGACATACTGTTAACTGCTGTAAATTGTGAGGATGAAATAAAAGCTTAGGTCTCCTTATTTATATAAAGTAATGAGATTTAAATATTTCTCTAAATTGTGTATGGATGATAGTCTACTTTCATGTATTTCTAAGATTGCTGTTTGTTCTGTTGTAGTGACATTTTTTAATGATTATTACATTTTTAGTATGCAAAGTTGGGATTAATGTGCCTTTCTTTGGTTGTTTACTGAGTGAAATTAATTTGTACTCAGTGAGAGATAAAATAGAGTGTCATGCATGGACACTTCCACACCTTTTTTCTTATAGAAATTTTTTTGGTGGTGCAAAGTCAATGTTTTTAATAGCTAGAAGAGACATTCTGGAAATGACGAAGTATGAAAGATAGTTAAATGAAATGATATTAAGTGAACTTGGGTAGTAGCCTTCAAATTTTGAGAGATCAGAGAGAAGGGACACAGAGAAACATGTAAGGAATATATTTGTGTCTATTATTGTAAGTTATAAACTCTAATAAGGTATTTTATTAAAAAATGATTTATTTGTTATCTTTTGTTCTTGAGGATATCATTTACATTTTCTCCTGTTCCCAGAGTCCCAGAGCCCATGCTGATATATTAATCTGGCTTATTCAGTTTTATAGGATACATGTTAACATCATTTTTATTTATTTTTTATTATTTTTTTAGATATATTTATTTATTTGACAGAGAGAGTGAAAGAGCATAAGCAGGGGGAGAATAGAGAGAGAGGGAGAGGCAGGTTCCCCATTGAGCAAGAAGCCTGATGTGGGGCTTGATCCCAGGACATTGGGATCATGACCTCAGCAGAAGGCATACACTTAACTGACTGAGACACCCAGGTGCCTCTTAACATTATTTTTAAATAAAAATACTGGAATGGCAGGTTTTCTGCTTTCTTCTTTCTTTAACCATTTAGCACTACTTGGTTGCTGTTCTACTAATGGCTTAGAAACCTCCTTCACAGGATGCATGTTTCCAATTCATCACCTTCATAATAATTGTTTATAATTTATTTTATGACTTTTGTGAACTAGACATTCTTCTATTAAATATCTTTTCTTAATTTTGAAGTCATGGAATAGTATTTTATGTATCCCAAGGCCACTGCAGCTTTCCTTCTTTAAGATTATCTGTGCATAATATAAAATCTTATTCATATGTCAGCAAATTTTGGTTCATTAATAGCAGCCACCTTTTTAAAAACAATTTTTATTAATTATTTTTATTAACATATAATGTATTATTTGCCCCAGGGATACAGGTTTGTGAATCCTCAGGCTTACACATTCCATATAGTGGAATACTATATAGTCATCAAAAGAAATGAAATCTTGCCACTTGCAACGACATGGATGGAACTAGAGGGTATTATGCTGAGCAAAATAAGTCATTCAGAGAAAGACAAACATATATATACATATATATACATATATATACATACATATATATATATATATATATATATATATATATATATACACACCAAATCATCTTTATCCATTCGTCTATTGATGGACATCTAGGTTCTTTCCATAGTTTAGCTATTGTGGACATGGCTGTTATAAACATTCAGGTGCGTGTGCCCCTTTGGATCACTACATTTATATCTTTAGGGTAACTGCCCAGTGGTGCGATTGCTGGGTCGTAGGGTAGCTCTATTTTCAACTATTTGAGGAACCTCCATGCTGTTTTCCAGAGTGGCTACACCAGCTTGCATTCCCACCAATAGCGTAGGAGGGTTACCCCTTCTCTGCATCCTTGCCGACATCTGTCTTTTCCTGACTTGTTAATTTCAACCACTCTGACTGGTGTGAGGTGGTATCTCACTATGGTTTTGATTTGTATTTCCCTGATGCCGAGTAATGTGGAGAACTTTTCATGTGTCTGTTGCCCTTCTGGATGTCTTCTTTGCAGAACTGATCTGTTCATATCTTCTGCTCATTTCTTGATTAGATTATTTATTCTTTGGGTGTTGAGTTTGATAAGTTCTTTAGAGATTTTGGATGTTAGCCCTTTATCTGATATGTCATTTGTGAATATCTTCTCCCATTCTGTCAGTTGTCTTTTGGTTTTGTTGACTGTTTCCTTTGCTGTGCAAAAGCTTTTGATCTTGATGAAGTCCCAATAGTTCATTTTTGCCCTCAGTTCCCTTGCCTTTGGTGATGTTTCTAGGAAGAAATTGCTGTGGCAGAGGTCGAAGAGGTTGTTGCCTGTGTTCTCCTCAAGGATTTTGATGGATTCCTGTCTCACATTGAGGTCCTTAATCCATCTTGAGTCCATTTTTGTGTGTGTGGTATAAGGAAATGGTCCAGTTTCATTCTTCTGCATGTGGCTGTCCAATTTTCCCAACACCATTTGTTGAAGAGACTGTCTTTTTTCCACTGGACATTCTTTTCCTCTTTGTCAAAGATTAGTTGACCATCAAGTTGAAGGTCTATTTCGGGGCTCTCTATTGTGTCTGGGCTCTCTATTGTGTGTCCATACATGTGTGTTTTTGTGCCAGTACTGTAATGTATTGATGATGACAGCTTTGTAATAGAGCTTGAAGTCTGGAATTGTGATGCTACCAGCTTTGGCTTTCTTTTTCAACATTCCTCTTTGGTATTTTCTGGTTCCATTTCTTTGAAAAAAATTGATGTTATTTTGATAGGGATTACATTAAATGTGTAGATTGCTTTAGGTAGCATAGACATTTTCACAATATTTTTTCTTCCAATCCATGAGCATATAATGTTTTTCCATTTTTGGGGGTCTTCCTCAACTTCTTTCATGAGTACTTTATAGTTTTCTGAGCACAGATTCTTTGCCTCTTTAGTTAGATTTATTCCTAGGTATCTTCTGGTTTGGGGTGCAATCCTAAATGGGATCATCTCCTTAATTTCTCCTTCCTCTACCTTGCTATTGGTGCATAGAAATGCAACTGATTTCTGAGCATTGATTTTCTATCCTGACACATTCCTGAATTCCTGTGTGAGTTCTAGCAGTTTTGGAATGGAGTCTTTGAGTTTTCCAAATAAAGTGTCATATCATCTACAAAGAGTGAGAGTTTGACTTCTTCTTGGTCGATTCAGATGCCTTTTATTTCATTTTGTTGTCTGATTGTTGAGGCTAGGAATTCTAGTACTCTGTTGAATAGCAGTGGTGATAGTGGACATCTTTTCATGTTCCTGACCTTAGGGGAAAGATTTCAGGTTTTTCTCCATTGAGAATGGTATTTGCTTTGATGATATTGAGGTATGTACCGTGTATCCCTACACTTTGAAGAGTTTTGTCAAGAAAGCATGCTGTATTTTGACAAACACTTTTTCAGCATCTACTGAAAGTATCATATGGTTTTAGTTCTTTTTTTTTTTTTTTTTTTTTGTACTAATGTATTGTATCACATTGATTGATTTGTGGATGTTGAACTAACCTTACAGCCCAGGAATAAATCCCACTGGGACATGGTGAATAATCCCTTTAATATACTGTTGGATCGCCTTGGCTATTATTTTGGTGAGAATTTTTGAATCTGTATTCATCAAGGATATTTGTCTGTAATTCTCCTTTTTGGTGGGGTCTTTGTCTGGTTTTTGTGATCAAGGTAATGTTGGCCTCACAAAGTGAGTTTGGAAGTTTTCCTTCCATTTCTATTTTTTGGAACAGTTTCAGGAGAATAGATATTCATTCTTCTTTAAATGATTGGTAGAATTTCCCTGGGAAGCCGTCTGGCCCTCGGCTCTTGTTTGTTGGGAGATTTTTGATGACTGCTTCAATCTCCTTACTGATTATGGGTCTGTTCAGGTTTTTCTATTTCTTCGTGGTTTAGCTTTGGTAGTTTATATGTCTGCAGGAATGCATCAATTTCTTCCAGATTGTCATATTTGCTGGTATATATTTGCTCATAGTATGTTCTTATAATTGTTTGTATTTCTTCGGTGTTTGTTGTGATCTCTCCTCTTTCATTCATGATTTCATTAATTTGGGTCGTTTTTCTTTTCTTTTTAATAAATCTGACCTGGGATTATCAATCTTACTAATTCTTTAAAAGAACAAGCTCCTAGTATCATTGATCTGTTCTACTGTTCTTTTTGTTTCTATTTCATTGATTTCTGCTCTGATCTTTATGATTTCTCTTCTCCTTCTGGGTTTTGGCTTTCTTTGCTGTTCTTTTTCCAGCTCCTTTAGGTGTAGGGTTAGGCTGTGTACTCGAGACCCTTTTTGTTTCTTGAGAAAGGCTTGTATTGCTATATATTTTCCTCTCAGGACTATCTTTGCTGTGTCCCACAGATTTTGAACAGTTGTGTTTTCATTTTCACTTGTTCCCATGAATTTTAAAAATTCTTCTTTAATTTCTTGGTTGACCCACTCATTCTTTAGTAGGGTGTGCTTTGGTCTCAATGTATTTGAGTTCTTCCAAACTTTCCTCTTGTGGTTGAGTTTGAGTTTCAAAGCATTGTGGTCTGAAAATGTTCAGGGAATGATCCCAATCTTTTGGTACCAGTTGAGACCTGATTTGTGACTCAGGATGCGATCTATTCTGGAGAATGTTCCATGTGCACTAGAGAAGAGTGTGTATTCCGTTGCTTTGAGATGGAATGTTCTGAATATATCTGTGATGTCCCTCTGGTCCAGTGCACAATTTACGGCCTTTATTTCCTTGTTGATCTTTTGCTTGGATGATCTGTCCATTTCAGTGACATTTCAGTGTTAAAGTTCCCTACTATTATTGTACTATTGTTGATGTGTTTCTTTGATTTTGTTATTAACTAGTTTATATCACTGGGTGCTCCCATATTAGGGCATAGATATTTAAAATTGTTAGATCTTCTTGTTGGACAGACCCTTTAAGTATGATATAGTGTCCTTTCTCATCTCTTATTATAGTCTTTGGCTTAAAATCTAATTTATCCGATATAAGGATTACCACCCCAGCTTTCTTTGGATGTGCAGTAACATGCTAAATTGTTTTCCACCCCCTCACTTTAGTATATGTGCTGCCAAAGTGAGCACGTATCCCCTCACTTTAAATCTGGAGGTGTCTTTGGGTCTAAAATGAGTTTCTTAGAGACAGTGTATTGATGGGACTTGTTTTTATATCCATTCTAATACCCTGTGTCTTTTCAGTGGGGCATTTTTCCCATTTACATTCAGGATACCTACTGAAAGATATGAATTTAGTGCCATTGTATTGCCTTCAAGGTGACAGTTACTGTATATTGTCTCTGTCTCTTTCTGATCTATTACTTGTAGGCTCTCTCATTGTTTTGAGGACCCCTTTCACAATTTCCTGTAGGGCTGGTTTGGTGTTTGCAATTTCTTTTAGTTTTTGTGTGTCCTGGAAGCTTTTTATCTCTCCTTCTATTTTCAATGACCGCCTAGCTGGATATAGTATTCTTGGCTGCTTATTTTTCTCATTTAGTGCTTTGAATATATTATGCCAGTTCTTTCTGGCCTGCCAGGTCTCCGTGGATGAGTCTGCTGCCAATCTAATATTTCTACCATTGTATGTTACAGACTTCTTGTCCTGAGCTGTTTTCAGGATTTTCTCTTTGTCACTAAGATTTGTAAGTTTTACTATTAGATGATGGGGTGTGGACCTATTTTTATTGATTTTGAAGGACATACTCTGTACCTCCTGGATTTAGATGCCTTTTCCCTTTGCCATATTAGGGAAATTCTCTACTATAACTTGCTCCAATATACCTCTGCCTCTCTTTCTTCTTCTTCTGGAAGCCCAATTTTTCTAATATTGTTTTGTCTTACGGTGTCACTTATCTCTCAAATTTTCCCCTTGTGGTCCAGTAGTTGTTTGTTTCTCTTTTATTCTACTTCATTCTCCCTCATTTGGTCTTCTATATCACTAATTCTCTCTTCTGCCCCATTTATCCTCGCAATAATAACCTCCATTTTTTATTGCACCTCATTAATAGCTTTTTGCATTTCAACTTGGTTTGAATTTAGTTGTTTTATTTCTCCAGATGGGGATTTTATTTCTCCAGAAAGTCTTTCTCTAATATCTTCCATGCCTTTTTTAAGCCCAGCTAGCACCTTGAGAATTGTTGTTCTGACATCTAGTTTCTGACATATTACCTATGCCCATATTGATTAGGTTCCTAACCATCGGTACTGCCTCTTGTTATTTTTGTTTTTGTTTTTGTTTTATGGTGGGTTTTTCTGCCTTGTCATTTTATCCAGGTAGGAATATATTAACAAGAGAATAAAATACGAAAATGGTGGCAAAGACCCCAGAAAAGTGTACACTTATCAAATCAGAAGAGATCCAAAACTGGGGTGAGAAGAAAGGCATAAAAAGAGAAATTAAAATAAAAAAATAAAAAATAATATAAATATATTACACTGGTGAATAGAACAGAGCCACCCACCTGATTTTGGGTATATTTTGGTTTCTTAGAAGAAACTAACCTCCCACATTTTTAAAGAAAGAAAATAATATATATATATATATATATATATATATATACACACACACAAATAAGGGTAAACACAATGAAGGGATGCAATATGAATGTAAGGTGAAAATTAAAAGAAATTCTAAAAAACGAATTGATAAGATAAGCTTATTAAAAGAAAAAAATGAGGAAGGTACATGCTTAGGATGGAGACTAGAACAAAACCATGTGCTAGATAAGGGTATATTTTTATGTATTAGAAGAAATTGTATCCCAAAATTTTTAGGGAAAAAAAAAACCCTATATGTATACAAACATAAAGTTAAATACAATGATGGATAAAATATGACTATAGTAATTAAGGTTTAAAAAGATTTTTTTTTTTTTTAGAATGGTACTGTTAGAATAAACTAGTTAAAAAACTTTAAAAGTTTGAAAAAGAAGAAAAAAGTTTAAAAAAGAAAAAACATTTAAAAAATAGAATAAGAAAAAAGTAAGATTAAAAATAAAAAACTTTACTTTACAAATCTAAAGGATCATGGGGAAAAAGCCATGAATTATATTCATTGTTTTCCTCTGGCTCTGGAGTTTCACTGTTCTCCTTTATCTGTATAATCTGTTTGGGTTCATTCTTGGAGCTTTTGTTCCCTGAACACTTTCCATACAACTTTGGAGGATGAGAATGAATATGGCAGCCTGTCAGTCTCTGGCCTGGAGGAGCCGAGAACTCAGGGCCCCACTCCCCAATGTACCCTCAGAGATAAGCAATCTCTCCTGTCTCCCTGGTCTCTGCCCGCACTCTGAGCTCACCAGCTTGTGACTGAGTGTTTCTATCCTGGTGCATGTCCCTGTTTGGAGTCTCCAAACCCAGCAGATTCCTGCCACACTGTTTCTTCCAGAGGAGTAAGGTGAGTTTCCCTGAATCTGCCACTTTTGTGTGTTCCCTGCTCAAAGAGCAGAGGTCCAACTGTGCCTTGGATCATGGTTTAAGGTAACCCTGATCTGAAAACTCACTCTTTAGCTCTGTCTCTGTAGTTGGCTTCCCTGCTCCAAAACCTGGCAGGTCTGCCACACTCAGACACCCCTGATCTTTCTGTGATCCAATGGGACCTGAGACCACACTGTCCCTGTGAGGGCTCCACCCCCACTTAACCTCTGGAGTGATGTCCTTCAGTGGAGCAGATTTCTAAAAGTTCTGATTTTGTGCTCCACTGCTCTGATGCTTGCTGGGAGCTGGCCTTTCTGCCTGCATGGTCTATCTTCCCGTTGCTTCAGATTCACTTCTCTGCATGTTCTACCTTCCAGAAAGTGGTTGCTTTTTGGCTCCTGGAATTGCTGCTCTTCTTCTCTTCTTTCTCCTGTTGACTTTGTAGGTGTTCAGAATGATTTGATACGTACCTAGCCGAACTCCTGGGATCTGATGTCATTTCAGTCTGCTACTCCTCTGCCATCTTGCCTCTACCTCCTTTATATTAAAATTTAAATTCAATTAGCCAAGATATCCCTCATTGGTTTGTTATATAATCAATGTTCAATGGTTCATCAGTTCAGTATAACATCAGTCCATCACATCATGTGCCTGCCCATGCCCATCACCCAGTTATCCTATCTCTGCCCATCACCCAGTTATACTATCTCTGACCCATCTCCTTTTTGCAACCCTCAGTTTGTTTCTCAGAGTTAAGAGTCTCATATGGCTTTTTCCCTCTCTGGTTTCATCTCATTCAGTCTCCGCCAACCCCTATTGTCCTCTACACTATTCCTTATGTTCCACATATGAGTGAAACCATATGACAGTTGTGTTTCTCTCATTCACTTATTTTACTTAGCATAATACCCTCCAGTTTCATCCATGTCAATGCAAATGGTAGATAGATACCCTTTCTGATGGCTGAGTAATAGTCCTTTGTATATATGAACCACATCTTCTTTATCCATTCATCTGTTGAAGGATATCTTGGCTCCTTCCACAGTTTGGCTATTGTGGACATTGCTGCTATGAGTATTAGGGTGCATGTGCTCCTTCTTTTCATTACATCTGTATCTTTTGTGTAAATACTCAATAGTGCAATTGCTGGGTCTATTTCTAATGTCCTGAGGAACCTCCATACTCTTTTCCAGAGTGGCTGTACCAGCTTGCATTCCCACCAACAGTGTAAGCAGGTTCCCCTTTCTCCATGTCCTCATCAACATTTGTTGTTTCTCATCTTGTGTATTGTAGCCATTTTGACTGGTGTGAGATGGTATCTCATTGTGGTTTTGAGTTGTATTTCTCTAATGGCAAGTGCTGTGGGGCATTTTTTCATGTGTCTATTAGCAGCCACCCTTTAAATGATGATTTACCAAATGGATAGACATTGATCCTTGGGATATAGTGTGGGGAAGAATCTGTGTGTGTGTGTGTGTGTGTGTGTGTGTGTGTATGTGCATGTGCATGAGCACACATGTGTACATGTAAATGGAGTGGGTTGTATAATTTGGAAAAACATATTCAATATACCTATTATATTTTCTTCATAATGTAAATTATAAAAACAATGTTAAATAAAATTTTATCAGGTGAAGATATTCAAAAGATGAGGTAGAAAGCACTGGAGAGAATATAGCTTAAAAAGAAAAAGGAACTGGTTTGGGGGCAAGAAGTCAATTATTAGCTGACATGGAGGTAATGGCTTATGTGAGCTACATATTGTTATTTTATGACAATAGATTGTTATCATTATGACTGGTATAAATGAGATGGATTTATAAATATGCATCTGCAGGCATGCCATTGGGGAAACTGAAATATGGTCCAAATGAGTTGGGCTGTTGTATCTATTCTGTGACTATGGGGACAATTAATTCTCTATATGCAGATTTTTGGTTTCTCTTGGCTGACATCATATTCCTGGGTCATCTCATACTAGTTGCTATGTATTCAGAGAATATAAATCAAGATTTCCAAGAAGGGAAGAGTAAGAAGATAAATCTTCTTTAAGAAGTCAGAAAAAAGAAACATGTGCTCACTTAAAAGTAAAAAAGAAAACATTATTCCAATTTATGTACTCACATTACTTTTCCAAAATATCAGAGAGAAGACTGCAATCCAATGTTAGTAGCCCTCTCTTTATCCTCTCTTTTATCCAAGAATTGACTATTATAGCCCATCGCATCTTTTCCTTCCAAGAGCCCTCATTTAGGGTTTTTACACTTCTAAGCTTCATTAGCCAGTGCTGATCTGAGGTCATAGGGAGAAGTGATGAGATCTGAAGCCTAAATGGTTATTAGTAAGAAGCTATAGTAAACAAAACAAAAACCGAGAAAACAAAACAAGTCTAAAGGGAGAAATTTGAAAGCTATTAAAAAAAATTGCAATTTGTGAAAAAATTTTTTTTTAGAGTTTTATTTATTTATTTATTTGACAGAGAGAGATCACAAGTAAGCAGAGAGGCAGGCAGAGAGAGAGGAGGAAGCAGGTTCCCTGCTGAGCAGAGAGCCTGATGCGGGACTCGATCCCAGTACCCTGAGATCATGACCTGAGCCGAAGGCAGCAGCTTAACCCACTGAGCCACCCAGGCGCCCCGAAATGTTTTTGATTTATGTTTACCACCCTACTGTATTACCATAATATGTCAAAAATTCAGTTGATTTAAATCTAAATGAAAGACTACTTTACAGATACTATTATATAGAAATATAATTGGCCCTCGAACAACCTGGGTTCAAGCTGTGTGAGTTAACTCACATGTGGATTTTTTTCAATAAATATAGTATAGTACTGTAAATGTATTTTCTGGTCCTTATGATTTTCTTTATAACATTTTCTTTATTTAGTTTATTTTATTGTAAGAAGATAGTATATGATACATATAACATACAAAATGTGTTGACTGTTTATGTTATTGGTAAGGTTTCCAATCAACAGAAGTTATTAGAAGTTAATTTTGCAAGAGTCAAAACTTTTATGTGGAATTTTGGCTACATGGTATGTTGGTGTCCCTTATACCCCCATTGTCTTAGGGTCAGTTGTGTAATTTATACAGAAATATATACAACACAACACATATAAATATAGTAACCATGTATATTTAGATATATTTTATACAAAATATATGTAAATATATTCCTTATATTTTGGCTTGATTTGGCATTTTCCAGAAATACGTGTTTCTAACTTATGTGATTTTATGTTCACATGATTGTCCCACTAGAAATTTATGTAGATGTAATTTTCAGATATATTTCTTTAAAATCACAGTAAAAGAGTTTAGCAGGAATACAACTTTTGCATTAAGTTAACTTATTTTTTATCCTATCCTTTAGGGAGCTGCCTTATAAAGAATATAATGAAGTAAATGGTGATCATTTGGTCATACCAACTTCATTATTTAAACGGAAATAATAGAAGGAATAATTGTTTTAAAATATTAGATATACAGACCTCTATAATAAATACATTCTAATTTCTCACCATAGAGATTGACCAGTTGTATGATGTTAAATATTTCCACACAAGGAAATTTTTAGTTTACGCTTGAATCAAAAAGGAGAAACAAGAAAGAAACTGACAGCATGGCTTCTAGGTTTAGATGAATGTCTCCTCTATGAGCTTTCAAGGACATTTTTCTTCTGCCTAAATGTTTTGATAAATTAAAAATAAAGACAGTAATTCTGTACTCATGAAATAGATCAACTCTCTCCTTTGAGAAGTGAATCTCTGAGTCCACAGGTGATTTAACTCCCCTGGAGGGGACTGCGTTTTAGTTGCTTCCGGTATAATGCTCCCTCCCTCAGGGCATTGAGGCTGGGAGAGGGACTTCTGTTTCAGCCTTTTTTTGGAGAAATAAGCCAACCATTTGGGTAATGAAACCTCTAGCTTGTCCTCAGAGATGTGGCGGCCACACAACTACAACTGTGAGCTGGAAGCTTATTCTGGATATGTGGGTTCTTTGGAACCCCTGGCTTTCAGACTTTGTCCAAGGGAAGGAAGGGGTTATAGATTAAACACCAATCTCTCTCTTCCTGGGATCATATCTCAGTGAACATTGTTCTTTTCAAATTAAATGAAGGGTGCTCAATTAGACATATCTATGTAGGAGACACAAAGCTAACAAGTTACAATTTAAATGAAAATTGAGTTACAGCAGAAATACTCTGCCCTACCTCAGCCCCTTGGACATGGGCATGCCCCATCCTCAGCCCCCGATGAAAGGGAATTAGTTCAGCTGCTGTGTTTTTGTATTACATGGTCTCAGACTCTCAGCCAGATCTCAGATCTCAGCCAGATCTCAGAGATGAGATAATGCATGATCATCCTCCCAAGCCCCACCAATTTTTAGGCTGGATAGCCACATCTGATGTTACCTGGTGTACACATGTACACGATAAACCAAATTAGTTGTAAATAAAAAATCTATTGCAATTTAAACCAAGGAATACCCCAGCAAAAAGCCCACTAGCAATGAAGGCTGGGGCTATCTTTTATAAAGGTAGGCAGGTGAAGCTATGCTGAGAGTCTTAGTTCCCTATTGCTAATAACAAATCACAGCACATTTAATGGCTTAAAACAACACAAATCTATTCTCACTTAGTTTGGAGGTCAGAAGATTAAAATGGGTTCCACTGGAGCTAAAATCCGAATGTCCACAGAACTGTGTGGACTTTGGAAGCTCCGGGAGAGAATCTATTCCCTTATCTTTCCCATATTCCAGAGTTGTATACTTGGCATTCCTCGGTTCATTGGCATCTTTGAAGCCAGTACTGTTAGCATCTTCAGATTTCTGCTTCCATTGTCCATCTCTCTGAACTTCTCCCTCCTCTTAAAAAGATCCCTATGATTAAGCGGGGCCCATTTGAGCAATCAAGGATAATCTCCCCATTGCCAACTCCTTAACCTAATCACATCCGTGAAGTCTCTTTTGCCATATAAAGTAACCTTTGTAGGTTTCTGAGATTAGGATATAAGCATCCTGGGGGACCATTATGTAGCTTATTACCCTTGGTAATATGCACACACAAGTAAGAAGGAAGCCAAAATTATGAGTCAGCAAAACATATGAGATGTAAAACACACAGGGACTACAGAGGAAGGAGTGCAGCTGTGTCAAGGGGAAGGCAGGACTGGCTTTCAGTGAAGGTTCATGACCTCTGGGGCTATAGTCCCTGTAGCTGTAGAAACACATTTTCTTCTTACTTTTCAGAGACTTGAGGTTCAGCTTTATCTATGGGAGAATATCCTGAAAATAAATTGCTGCCACTGCAGGTGACTTGAGGTTGTCTCTGATACTTGTAAGCAAAAGGGCTTGACTAAAGGAAGAGTCATACTTGTAGTACTTTTCCCTAAAAGGAGAATAAATGTTTGTTAATTGTCTAAGCATATTGTTGAATAGTTATTTTACCAATTTTCCAAGAAAACTAAACATTTTGTTTTTTTCTTTTGAATTTTAAATGGTAACAGCTATAATTTAATGAGAAGAGCTCTGGCTCTAGTAAAGAAAACTGGCTCTCACCTGGATTTTGGCTCTTAGTGGCTGTGATACTTGAGAGGAGTTAACTGGCTTAAATCTGTTTCTTGCTTTCCTTGTAGGTATAATGGGGTAATGATATCTATCTTACTATGTTTTTGTAAGAATTACGTGCTTACAAAATTACAAAAATCCTTTGAAACCATAAAGGGCTGTTGCTCTTTATTATGACTGACAGAAGCCTGACTGCTGGGTTTCTCATAATCTCAGGGTATGGCAAGGTACCCCAGAACATTCCATACATTTTTGCTAAACAACAAGAGACCCTATTGGGAAACTGCAATTTTATAAAAGAAGTAAGTTTTGTGGACAAACTAACTTAAAATCAGAATAAGAGAGAAGATGAGAAACAAAGGTCAAATTTGATTTATGTGACCTTGTGTCAGAAAATTGTATATGGGACAGGTATATGGTAAAGGTCTGTGTTCAGGTGATAGGCTTAAGGTTTTTTACTAAGATTCACATAATGGTTATTTCCAGTTGTCTCCTATAAAAAAGTTGGAGGTTACTTAAACTATGATTTTACATCAAATAAAATATCTAAATTTCCCATGGCTCTTATATACCTATATTTTGAACTTGAAAAGAAAAATGAGAAACATCAAGGAAATAAGAAAAGTGTGCCTTATCCAAACTGCAAAGGGAAGAAACACTTGGAAATGAATGGAACAATCCTGTTCTATTCTGAAAGAAATGAAAAGCATTTTGTCTTTCTCTGTTTGAGAGAATAGGCATCTAAGATTTTCTCTATGAACATGAAGAACCATAGAGATTAACCAAAATGGGGCTTAGCATATAAAATCCATGATGAAAATTCCAGAATTTACATAAAACTCCTGACATAAGCTTGGCATTGAGCAAAATGTCCAGCTGAGTGAAGGCAGCAGGCTTAGGAGTTCTCAGAAAGGTCTGACGAAAGCTCAGCCTACAATTCGCTTATTTTTAGAGCAGTCATACCAGTCCAAGGTTACCTCTGAGAGAAGAATCTTCACTGTACTGATGCTAAGGTGATCTCAGGGTGGAAATCTATTTTGAAAGCAGTGGAACTCTGGTTTATATAAATTGCCTATCTTTGAAATACTAATAATGGAACACTCACTGAAAAATCACCCCCATATCCTGTCTTTTAGAAAAAAAGATTTTTTTCACCAAAAGGTATATGATAAAAAGGATCTGAGAAAAAGGTATTGTCTTCCTGTTTTCACAGTGGGTACAACAGACCACATATGTGTGTCACCCCAAATTTGTATGTGGAAGCCCTAACTTACATATCATTGTATTTGGGGATGGGACCCCTAAGGAGGTATTTAAGGGTAAATGAGATCATAAGGATGGGGTCCTGAATCCCATAGGAGGAGTGTCCTTAGAAGAAGAGACACTAGAGTTCTCTCTCTCTCTCTCTCTGCACATGCACAGAGAAGAGGCCTCATGAGCACACAGTGAGAGGGTAGCCATCTGCACCCCCAGGAGACAGCTTTCACCAGACATCCACCCTGCTGACACTTTAATCTTGAAATTTCAGTCTCCAGAATTTGAGAATAAAAATGTCTCTTGTTAAATCCACCCAGACTGTGGTATTTTATTATTCCAGGGAGTGATCCAACTTGCTCTTTAGGTGGTGGGACGTAGAAATATATAGTAAGTGACCAGGAACTTAACTTTAAGTTGGAAATCTTAATCTATCCCATTTCACTTTGGTGACTTCTGTTTATTAATAGTAGAACCCACAAAGGACTTCTTCACTTAAAATAGATGAAAATACTCTATTAAACATCAGGGACACTGAAAAATATAATCGGTGTGAACTTGGATGTTTTTGTCTGCTTATGATTTATTTATGCTAAAGAATTTACATATTTTCTGATCCATTTTTCTCATCAAGGAAACAGAGGGGAGGTACCTACGAAAGATGTCAGACATCCTGCAGAAAATTCATGTCAAATGTCCAAGAAATGAGGGAGGAGTTGCTAGGAAGTTCTGTCTCAGTTGAGATCTTTCAGGGAATAGAGCTATCATCATATGACTTCCAGTCACCCAGGCAATATTTATATATTATTAAGGAGGTAAGGATCCATGCAAAACCTTGTGACAAAAAAGCTCCTTGGAGAACTGGAACATTCTTCTCAATCTCCTAACAGCTCTCAGAGCTGATACCTTCCTTTGCCTCTCCCTTCTCACTCTTTTATGGCTCATGCATACCTCCTTCTCTTCAGGAGTCTTTTTGCTCTTTTCTTCCTCTTTCATGTGAATGTATCTATTTGCCTTGGATCATAACTTCCCAAGAAAAGATCTAATTAGAGGGTTTTTCCGTTGTACACTTCTCTTGCTAGTTAGAGTACTCATACTGTCTCATATGACAGACCACTGGCCTCCCTTATGTCAAGCTTTGGGACTGGCTCATTCATTGTGGCCAGACTTGCATGGCTATGTAAGCAAAATCTTGGCCATCTAATTGACATGGGTGAATATTTAAGATTTGCTGTTACATGGATCTGTATATGTAGATAAGAAGAAAATAACAGAAGTATATACATACCAAGATGTGTCTTTCATATCTCAATAAAAGTCATGCCTATATCTCTCTCTGTTGGAGGCTCTGCACCATTGAATATCGAATTTGGCTCTTACTATCATGAAGAAATGTTTATTTCTTATTATGTTTTCCATTTAACTTACTTCCCTCTTGTCTCTGACACTATAACCAGGCATGGCCTATTTCACTTTAGTTGGTCAATCAGATTGGAGAGGACTTCAGGCAGGAGCCAGTGTTGAGTTAGGGATAGGCACGGTGAAGGCAAAAAGAGATGTGTGTGTGAGTGCCAGGAACAATCAGTTTCTGGCAAGCTGAGCAAAGTCTCTTGGTCCCATACCAGATAACAGTTGGTTGCTTAATATCTAAATAGGGCTTCCTATCAAATTCATTATGTGACCTCGGGCATACCTAACCTCATTGAACTATGATGGATTTTATTCTAAGCATTTTTGGGAAGTCAAGGAGACACTTAAGCATAAGGGAAATATGACATGGATTATATTTAGAAAAATCACCCAGGCTGTAGGATGAGCAGTGGACTGAGAGTAGAAAGGGTGGAAGCAGAGAGAGCAGATAGGCTAGTGCATCTAAGAGGAGGTCTGTCAGGTTAATGCAACACTTCAAACCATGTTTTGGAAGTGAGTAGGTGACAGGTGGAGATGTGGAAATCTAGACAGAGAGAAGAGAATAGATTGGACTTTGGTGGAAGAGGCAAAGGAACCTTCTCATGGATTAGAATAGCAACAGCCACAAAGCAGTAACAAGACATCAAAAACTTCTTAACATCTCAGGATGGCCCTGGGCAATCCTTGTGGTTGGAGAATTCTGTCCTTCCATTCACTCCCCTTTCTCTACTCCCTTTGCCACAGGTCCCCTGAACAGTTCCTAGGGGCTAAGGAGACCTCCAGCAGCACCTCGTGCTCAATTTCTTTCAGAATCCACTTCCCGTAATCACTTATATCTTAAAAGTTTCCCTTGGCCCTATGGAGTGCTTAAAGTTTATTTTGTGAAAAGGCTTTTTTTTTTTTCCACTAAATATGAATTATTTCACATACAATGTCCCTGGGAAATAAAACATCTACATTTCAACATGGAATAATTCTTGTTGGAAGGTCATCCCTGGTGGCTAGGTCAGTAGGACTTTACGTAAGTGTAAAAGGACCCTTTAACGTCCCCAGCACGATGTCACTTTATTTAAACCTCCAACTCTTACTCCAGGTAGTTTGAGCCTGGCATTGGGTGTTTCTCTTCTGTGAATTCTGTACATCAGAATTTTTTTGTGTGTGTGTGGCTCTTCTGAAAATACATTTACCTGAAAACACTGCACATACACACAAATACAGACACTCACACTCATGCCTGCACCCTACTCCTGAATCAGAATCTCAGAGTGGGCTTGGGGAGTGGTATTTTCAAAAACTCCATAGATGAGGAGTCTGCAAACTTCAATAAAGAGACACATAGGAAATATCTTAGGTTCTGTGAGCCAGCTACTCAGCTCTGTGGTGATTCTTCAAAATAGGTAAACAAGTGAGTATGGCTGTGCATCCATAAAAATCATTTACAAACCAGGCAGTGGGCAAGAAGTGGCCATAACGTACGGAGCCCTGTCATAGGTGATGGCTCCACATGGTTCTCCAGCCTCACAGGTGGCCCTGCTGGTGTGTGATCTTGTGTTTGAGTATTTGCATCAATACTTGATCATTTGTTGAGGTAATGATTTATTTTTTGAGTGTTTACCATGTGCCAAATATTTAGAATACAAATACTAGCTCCTACCTCAAGGAGTCACATTTGATGGAGAAGTAAGACAAAGATAGAGCCAATTAACAATGACAAGGTAAGGGTAAGCACCAATTTCTATGAGTGGAAGAAGGAGAATCAAAGTGAATGTGGGGGGAAAAGGAGGCTTTTTCAGAAGAACTGACTTGAATTCTTACTTGTAGGTTCAGCTCTGGCCCAAGGTCCCAGGAGCAACTGTAGCCTAAAGTAGCAGTTTCCCCAGAAGTCCTGGCCTCTGGCTATTGGGTTCCTTCCTCAGTCCCAGCCTGTAGTCCTACTGTATGACCAGTTCATGGAATTATAGTCTCAGGCTCCCTCCTTCCTTCTACCACCAATGGTTTTAGGTAATCCCAGTTTTCTTACCACTCTGCTCACTCTGATAATGCAATCTGCTGGGTCTGGATCCCTATTTATCCAGGGATTATTCTGGTCCTTAGTTTCTAAAGACTGATGCCAGCCTTCCACATGGCAGGCAGCTAGGGTCTGATTTGTTGCTTTCCCATAAAAGACCTTCCAGATGCAGATTGTTCAGACATCACTCATTCAATAATAATGTGCTCCCTGTTGCTTCCAGCCCATATCCTCACTGGCTTTTATTAATGTTTTACTTGTCCTACTTCCTTAACTTATCTACTTTTCCTTTTTTTTTCCCCCCATCCGGCCAGTCCATTTTTAAAAACTGTTTTATACTCCTGCTTCCAGCATGGTTTTATAGCAGTTGCTTCTTTCTACAACTGCTCAGCGGAAAGCAGTTTACCTTCCAGGAGTAGTGGTGCCAATATAGACCTAAGTCCCAGTTTACAAGCTTGAGAAATATATCCTTCCATGATTATTTCTGTATGTTCTACTTGGTTCTAAATGCTTTCAGGCTCTTATAACTCAGTAGTGGGCAGTTGTTCTGTCCCCTGTGATGTCCCTCGGTGTCTTTATGAAACTTAGTAACACCACACACGGTATGGCCTCATTAGCTCTGGGTTGAAGCGCATCCAGGAAACAGGCCCCTTCCTCACTCTTTTGGCCTAGAAGCCGTCATGGTGCACCGGCATGGTGAGCCTGGGGATATTTCCTCTAATGATATTCAGAAGTTGTCCGAGCCCAGTGAAACATGGCTTTGGTGCTGGCAAAGGCATCCTTCCTGACCAAAGTGTCAGTTAATTTCCAGAAAGATTAAACAACCCCTGCATACACAAATGTTCAAAATTCACAGGCCATCTGGGGTTCCTGTATCCTCACATGAGAGACCCCAGATGGATTGTAAATTCATCCCTGTGGGTAATATAGTGCAGTTGCTCCTCAGTCCTCCTGCTTTTCCCTGTGGCATCTGATACTATGGCCATGAGGAGGTTAATTTATGTGGCTTGATACACTTTATCATCTGTCACTTGTACAGCTCTTGCTGTGCCATCTGGTGTCTCAGAGGCGGTTTCGGGAAGCAGCATGCATAACAAGGTATCTGCATTTGTGAATTCTTTCAAGCATTTATAGGTAATAGCTAAAAGATATTTTGAGAAGCCAGTGCCCGTCTCTGCTGCAGATCAACACTAACGTGGATAATCTGACATGAGGTTCAAACAAAGCCCACTATATTTTGCAGGAAAACACATCTGAATTAGTCCACAATCACCAATATTGATGGAACCTATTTATTTCAAGACCCTGAATATCTCTATCGGGCTGAGAATATCTTACTGGGCTCTTGTGCAAATCAGTAAAAGGCAGAGGCAATGGCTTACTATCAAACATGATGGATGATGAGACAAAAAAGCACATACCAGCACAAAAAAAAAAATTGTTTAAATCAAAAATCCTGCAGCAAAATGCCTAAGTGCCCCTATTATAATGATTTCATATCCATGTTTCATTTTCAGCAGTGTGTTAGGACCTCAAGAGAGCATAACAAAACATTAAATAGATAAAACCATGAGAAACAGGTAGAAAATATACTAAGGGCAAGTGGAAAGATAGATGATACAACTGGCCCATGCTGTCTGTCAGTCAGGCTGCAATGTGTGTGCCACTGTCAGGGTGGGGGATTATGGATGTTAAGGTTCTTGTCCTTTAGACATTCTAATTTATTTTGGGAGAGTAAGATAATGAAAGGTATATATAAATATATGCATACATTTTGAGAGGGACAATTGCAGAATTTGGCCAACGTCTTGAAAGAAGTGAGTGTTAAGTTCAGAAGGAGTAAGGAATGGTCCTTGAAAGAGAGGCTGGGAAGTGTGTAGGACAATGCAAAGGTCAAGAGGCAGAGTGGAGCCGCCTCTTTATGCAGGGTATGGCTGGCTGTTGGCTTGAGTGAATCACCAGGGTCCATGTGTGAGATGGAGTCGGTGGAACAGGAGGGGGCCAATTAGTGCAGGTTATGACATGTTAGGCTGGGATCTTGAAATTTAACTTAATAGGCATCACAGATCCATCATCTGTTTTTAGGGAGGGAGTGAATGAAAGGTAGTAGATAAATTTGAGGAGAAAATTTTTCTAGTAGCATTATGAATTGGCACTTCCCACATGGGTGAGAGAAAGCAAAGATCCATTAAAGAACCTCTCTATTTGTTATAGCTAAATTGCAGTGAAAATGCAGCAATAAGGGAGCTCTAGTGAATGGAATATCAAGGGTGACCTACTGTTTAAAAAGCAATTTTCAGGGCGCCTGGGTGGCTCAGTGGGTTAAGCTGCTGCCTTCAGCTCAGGTCATGATCTCAGGGTCCTGGGATCGAGTCCTGCATTGGGCTCTCTGCTCAAC
>NC_081561.1:110902666-111066723 GCF_022355385.1 Mustela nigripes
TTTTCTACTTCTGAACACTGGAAAAGCGAGTTTGGCAAAATAGTGATCGAATTCTTGGGAAAGGGTGGTGAACAAGAGTAGAGGGCGGATGCTTCAACGCCCTAGGCAATGTCTGCTTACTGTAGTGATGCTGTCATTGTGGTTTCCATCAAAACTCTGAGATTTTTTATCTTAGTGCTCAAGAGCTTGATGTCACAGATAGAATATTTATATATACTGACATGTGAGAAGAGCCGTCTTTTCCTTTCCTTTGCCTGCTTCTTACTTCCTCCTCCTCTTTTTGACAGACGGGACAGGGAGGCCCACTGTATTTTGAGGGGGAAGAGGCTGTCCAGCTCTGTTGACTCATAGAGAAACTTCGGCTTGCAGGCTTTCACTGCAGACTGTGCTGAGCACAACCTTTAGAGACCTAGGCCATCTGTAATCAGAAGGCTGTCTGAATGAGTTCCACCAATGCTCCCAACCACTTCCCAGACCAATTATGAAATGACTTAGACTTGGGAAAGTATACGGGAATTCAACAGCCCACAGGTAGTTGTATAGAATCTACAACTTTCAGAAAGATAATCTGAGAGAGAAGAGACGACGAAGAAATAGAAAGTGATCTTTATTCCTATAGGTAGATGGTGAATGGGTCACTGGTTCAGGCAAGGCAGTAATTCTGGACAGAACTTACCCAACGTGTGATTTATCACTGTCAGAAATAAAAAATTGCCTTTGCATTTATCATTCTACCTCCTTATTCTATTAGGGCAGCTAAATTCACATTCTCTGTTTTACACGTCCCACTTCTTGCTTCGTAAAAACTATAGTGGCTAAGCATTTTCCTCTATGCTGACCCCCAGCAAGTTGAGAATATACATGGCAGTTGGGATAGAAAAACACACAATTCCATAATGCTAACAATATCTGTGTATCTCAGCATCTTTGCAATGACATTGAGCTACTGAAGGACCCCGTCTTTGTTCATCCAGCTGTTGATTCCTTGCCAGAAGGACATTCTACCACATTAATCCCACTGATGACCTGTCAGTGTAGATGGATTTTTAATTCATTGATTTTTTTTTTAAACTACCCAATGGCTCTATTGATAACAATTATATAATTATTTATTTCCTAGCTCTTAACAACATAGTTCATACTCTTTAAGACGTATTAAAACTAAAAAAAAAAAAAAAAATTACATTCTTTAGTATATTTTCCAATATATCTAGTTTCCTAATGAGAATTTTATAAATTAAGAAAATTCATATATGTGTTCATAACTTTCAAGATCTAAATACATTAATTAAACAATAGAAGTAACCACATTTAATAAACTATTCATGGTAAGTATTTAGATCCATGAAAAGCTCAGATTAACTGCTGAAATAAGTTTGTGTTTTATCAAATAAGATTATACTTTAGCAGTACACTGCAACTGTCAGAAATTATGAAACATTTACTCCTAACTATGTCTATTTGATGGATGTTGCTTATGTCCTGTGTATGATTATTCTTCATTACTAGACAGAAGAAACACAGGTACCAAAAGCCGAAGTCTATATACAAGGACTCTGACTTCTCTTAGTAAAAAGCTTTGGAGAATAAATAATAGTAATAGGAAATACATTCTGAGTCTATGTTGTAACTGTGAACAACAAAGAAACTATTTTGCAAAGAAATGCAAACACATTTTCTTTCAGTTGTGGTAAAGAATGTCACAGTTGGACAGAAGTCTTGTTAGCTATTATGTCATACAGGATAATGCTTCTATCGGAGCATGTCTCATTTTTTAAAATATGCATTTTAACTGTAAATGTTGGCAGACCTGCATCTCAAATGGAGCAACAAACTAGTTTTTACAACTAAAGTATTATAGGACTCTTTAGAAGCAGAATTTATTTATTTTAATTTCTAGATCAAGTAAAAAAAGAGAGAAGCATGAGTTCTTTTCATGATTTGGGTTGTTTGTTTAGTTAATATTCCTATTTTTAATTAACCAGGAAAAAGAAATACTTTGACACATATGTGGCTCAAACTGATGATGGATGACCCAATAGGTGAAATGTAAGGTATGTGAGAGGAGGTGGGAAATAAGAATTATTTATTCTGGAGGTGGCCAGGTGGCTTAGTCAGATAAGCGTCTGACTCTTGATATTAGATCAGGTCATGATCCCAGGGTCCTAGGTCCACAGAGCCCCACGTCGGGGAGTTTGCTTGGGGATTCTCAATCCCTCTCCCTCTGCCTTAAAATCCCTCTCCCTCTGTTCACATTCTCTCTCTCTCTTTCTCTCTCAAATATACAAATAAACAAATCTTTTTAAAAGGGAGTTATTTATTCTGCCACCAGCTCCATACATCGTGATTAGAAATTCATTAGATTAAACTTTGATCTAAAGACCAAAAATTGGAATTATGAGCTGATTTGTACTTTAAATTTTGGAAGAAGGCAGATAAAAAGGAGAAACCCTAGACTTGTTATTTGCTAAATACAATGAGATGTCTGTAAGTCATTAGTATGTTTTCTCCCAATAAAGTAAGAAAAGTATCAGAAGATTGATCTGCACATTGTCACCAAACACATATGTATGTACTGGTGATAAACTGAACGCAAGCACAAATCTCAATGAGTCACCTATAGTTCTCTTGCTAAACCTTTTTAAAAAATTATATTAATTCTGCGTGGAATTTATCATTAACTTAAGTTTGCTTTTCCTTCTAGTTCAGGGTCTGTTTTGTTTTTCTCTGTGACTAATAGCATCTGAATTCAAGTCTTTGTAAAGGATATGTTGTTATACCCAAAGAAATAAACATCTTACAAATACTTTTGAACATAAAATGATTTTTAAAGTTTCATATCCAGTGCTGTGGGAGCTCAGAATCAGGAATTCCTGGAGGACACAGGTAAAGTTTCCTTCTACTGCTCCCGAGTTATCAGCAGACAACAGCTGAGGAGTTATTTTCCTCAGCCCTTTGTCTAAGTTGAGAAAAATTTTATAGAGTGTTTAACTAGACCATGATCAGTGGGTCCTGAGTGTAGCGGCTGTAGTGCCTGTCATTGCTTGACTCTGTTGACCACAACGCCCCCTCTCCATTTTAGTGATGAGCAGGTGATGATGGCACACTGTGTGTTCCTCTGGCAATGAGTCATCACTCAGTTCTTAAGGCAGTTTCCTCCCTCCTTCCCTTTCTTCCTTCTTCCTTACTTCCTTTTTCTTTCTTTCTTTTTTATTCCTTTTCATTTTTTCTTCTCTGCCTTTCTGAAAGCAGCAAATTGTGAAAAATATAGATTTTGGTGTTAAAAGATCTAATCTTCATAGAAAGTTGAATGATTTATTATAATTGCCCTTGAAATTATTTCCGACGTTTTGAGCTGTGAACTCTGTGTCTTCTTTATTATATAAATATACGGTTGCTTTATTTAGAAACACAAACTGTGAGCTGATATTATGGAACTCCCTTTTTTTTTCCTCAACTAAAGATGTTTGATAGATTACTCTGAAGTAAAAATGTTACCTGATTGAGTAAGTTGAGGGCTCTGAGTTTTTATCTGATAGTGAACCTACTTAAAGAAGATATTTAACTTTACATTTGCCTCTCTGTACAAGTAGGGATAATACAAATGCCTAATGATTATTTAAAAAAGCTTTGAGGGACGCCTGGGTGGCTCAGTTGGTTGGACGACTGCCTTCGGCTCAGGTCATGATCCTGGAGTCCTGGGATCGAGTCCCGCATCAGGCTCCCAGCTCCATGGGGAGTCTGCTTCTCTCTCTGACCTTCTCCTCGTTCATGCTCTCTCTCACTGTCTCTCTCTCAAGTAAATAAATAAAATCTTTAAAAATAAAATAAAATAAAATAAAATAATAAAAAAGATTTGATGCATCATATCAAAGAAGATAGCTATATAGTTTAGAATTAATTACTTAAAATGGATATAATTCCATTACTCTTCATTATTTCTTTGTGAAGTAAATGTGCTTCAGGAAGTATGAGGCTGTCTTGCAGAAAAATAAAATAAAGCATACTGTTGTCAATAGACTTAGAAATTAATAAAAAGCCCAAACTTAAATGCAGGTTTGCTGACTTTTAATTCCTTTCACCAACTTCTTTCCACAATTTCTGATATTTTTTAAATTTTGTGCTTCATAAAGGAGAATAATGAGAGGTATTATTACTTGCAAAAGTAAGATGTGTTTATTGCACTGTTAGGTCAAAATCCTCTCATCAAATCTGCCTACTTCTGCTTCACAAATGCTTATGTAACTTAAGAAAAATTAAAATCTCTGATCCTTAGTTTCCCCATCTGTAACACTTTTATGACTTATGAATAACATAGGGTTTTTATGTATAACAATATCTATATCATAAGGCATTTTATAGTGTTAAAGTAAATAAGATAATAAGTACAAAAGTGCTTTTCAAACTCTAAAGAATTTTATAGATGGAAGACCTTATTTTTTTTTTAAGATTTTATTTATTTATTTGACAGACTGAGATCACAAGTAGGAAGAGAGCAGGCAGAGAGAGAGGGGGAAGCAGGCTCCCTGCTGAGGAGAGAGCCCAATGTGGGGCTCAATCCCAGGATCCTGGGATCATGACCCGAGCTGAAGGCAGATGCTTAACCCACTGAGCCACCCAGGTACCCCGGAAGACCTTATTTTTGAAGGTACTGTGTGTCGAGTATAGAGGGCTTTAGATATTAGGCTTAAAGTGTTGACGGACTTTGTTGGGTGATGGAGAAACCTTAAACTTTTTAGAAAAGGCAATACAAAACCCAAGTACAGCTTGCAGAACATGGATCCAGCAATATCCTTTGTGATGAATCAAGAGATAAAAAGACTGAGTGAGGGGTGTGGAGTGGGGATAGATAGAAGATGAGTATAATAGTTCAAGTGAGAGGTGCAGAGGAGTCTGAACAAGGATAATGGCACTGATAATAATATTAATAATATAGAATATTATGTAAAGATAGAATCCATGGAATCAGCTAAAGAATGAGGAAGGTGGGTTGAATAATGAAAGAATAACATATGGCTTTGAAGGTTCAAACTCAGGTATATGAGATAAAAGGTAAGAAATTCAGGAGATGGGGCTGGGTGTTTGTAAAAGATGGAATAGTAATTTCAACATATGTTGACTTTGAAGACTTGTCAGGGTACCCTGTTGGTGTTGACTAATAAACACTAAGAAGCAGTGAATGAAATCAGGAAAGCAGTCAGAAGATAAAGTGGTCAGAAAGTCAAGAGTCATTTGTAAAGAAGTAGTAACAGGAGCCCTGAGAATGGGGAACTTTGATGAGAAAGATACTGTAGGGACAGAGGGCTGTAATAGGATCATAATAAAAGACTGAGAAACTGAGGCTCCAGAAAGAGACTAGATGGCAGGATCAGAAAAATAGAAGAACTAAAAGAATACAGATGCCAATGAATAGAAAAAGTTGATAAAAATAGGCTGTCCAATATTTTAAAATATTTAATTAGAGGCCAAGAAGGAAGGGACTGTGAATAATCATTAGGAATGGCAATTTTGAGGAGATACTTGGCAAGGATTGGCAGGGTAGAAATTGTGTTTATCTACTTTACTGTATCACCATCACCTGGTAGAGGCCCTGTACTTATGAGGGGTTTATTAAATATTTCTGTGAATGAATGAAAGATGAAAACAGGATTTTGAGAGTGTAATAAGTGAACTAGTAACAGAATTTTAAAAATCAGAGAATAGAGACAGCTTTTCTTAGATAGTTGCAGTGGTATAAAAGATTGTATCATGGACATAGTTTACTACTAATGGCTAATATTTATTTGTAGCTTAATACACCTCAATCTTTTTAGCAATCTTTCTTAGGGAGGTACTATTTTTATCATCATTTTAAAGTTGAGTAAACTGAGGCATTGAGAGATTATTGCTAGACTTAAGGTCACACTGCTGGTCATGGAAGAAGCAAGTATATATCACTTAACTACTTAAAAGTCTTTGATAGCTTCCGTGTTGAATCATTAGTGTCTACCACAGAGTCGGCATACTGAAGTGTTTATTACCTTTCTACTGGTGGAGAGACAGAGACAAAGAAATCAAGCTTTTTTTGTTTTTTTGTTTTTGTTTTTTTGTTTTTACACAATTCCATTGATTTATTTGTCAGAGAGAGAGAGAGTGCACAAGTGGGGGTGGGGGTGGCAGGCAGAGGGAGAAGCGGGCTCCCTGCTGAGCAAGGAGCCAGATATGGGACTCAGTCCCAGGGCTTCTTGATCATGACCTGAGCTGAAGGCAGACACCCAACCTACTGAGCCACCCAGGCATCCCACCAGATCCTTAGCTCCTGATCATTTGTACAACACCATCTCAAATGTTTATATGTTTGACATGAGTCCTATGGGATTAAGCCTAGATAGGGCATTACTAAAAATCAAAATAAGAGCTGATAATTTGTGGGAAAAGGGAACAAAACAAAGAACAAAAGCATTTCATGATGAATAGTAAGTCTGATGGGATTGTGTAGGAGCCATGGTAGATAATCCAAGTTCTTTTTTTTTTTTTTTAAGATTTTATTTTATTTATTTGATAGAGGAAGAGATCACAAGCAGGCAGAGCAGCAGGCAGAGAGAGAGGGGGAAGCAGGCTCTCTGGTGAGCAGAGAGCCCGATGTGGGGCTCGATCCCAGGACCCTGAGATCATGACCTGAGCCGAAGGCAGAGGCTTATCCTACTGAGCCACCCAGGTGCCCCGATAATCCAAGTTCTAAGAGGAACAATGGTTCTGAGTGATACTGAGATCCATTATACTAGTAGATATAGTACAAATGAGTGGAAATGCAGGTGAGTAGCATTGATTATTTTAAGACTTATGAGACCAGGATGTTCAAAGAGTAAGTGAGAAGAGTTTCAGGAATCAAATCTAGGAAAATAAGACCTCTTTTCCAGGCATGGTGCCTAAGAATTATTGGTGATGTGCACATTACATATCAATGATGGGGTCTGCTCCTCTTGGAGTTTAACTACAGAATATGTTAAATCCCATGTTTTGCTCCTTCCCATTCTCCAGCTATGAACCAAAAGAAGTTCTAGATGGGAATTCATGGGATTTCCTTAAAAAAAAAAAAAACAAAAAAAACTACAAAACTTGGTCCCAATCCTTGCATGTAGTCAACATTCAGTATATGAAGGCATAATGGAGATTGTGCCTAGAGCAAAGGCTCCTCTTTCTTTTGAGGAAAATATTATATCAGGTACCATCCACTCATTCATATTTTCTTAAGGGATGTTGATGCATAATTTTCCTAAGGGAAGTCATTTGAGGGACATATTTTCAGTTGAGATGTAATGGACTTGGTTTGGAATTTAAACTGTGAAAGTTAAAGATCTCATGGGTAATAGTGGACACCACATGTTCTGGTATTCTAGTCAGATGGGACTCCCTAGAACCTACTGTCATGCTGCAGTACTACTTCATGGCCTGAGCTAGAAAAACCAGAAGTCCTTTCTATTGCTCTGAAGTTTCTTCCAATGTGTCCTTGGTGAAACAACCACATTTGACCTTTAAGTATGCTCAGTGGACTTCGAACAGTGGTAGAAAATGTACTCAGGATTAGTAGTAGCTATCACTGAAAAGACATAGCCCCACTCTAAGGGGAGGACTGCATTTGAGATGCATTATTTTTACAGCCTGGATGTTCCCCCCACTTCAGATACACACATTCACCCATATACCTTCTCCTCGATGAAATTTCTCCTTAAACACTGACATTTTTTTGAAGGCAGACGGCTCATCAGGATATGAATAGGACCAATGAGATAGAAAACATAACAGGAGACCTTTTTTTTTAAGGTTCTGATTCATTACTGTTCAGTAAGTTAGGGAAAGAGGCAATAAAAGGCAAAAAATAAGCCATATTTTCACATAGCAGATAGTCAACTGCCATGGACTTTTGTGTCCTTCTTCAGAGATTTTTTTTTTCCTCTTTGAAACTTCTGCAGATCCAGTTTTTAACATTGCTGTATTAGCCTCAGCGATAACCCAGTGAGGGTCAGTCTACAACTGCCTCTTGGATTACAAGAGAACAGAAGTCAGAGTTGTTCTAATAGCATGCAGGGAGTTCAGTGCTTTTGGCTTTGAATCCTATCTGTCAATTTTTCTTAAAATACACATGCACATACACTGCCTTCGGTCCTTTCACTGCCTGATTAATGTGGCTCTGTTCCTCTAAGGCTAACACACGCCACACTCTCCTGGTTTCTAGCAGCAAAGCCCCTCTGGTGTTGCTCGAATTATACCTGGTTCTTTCCGACAAATTATTGTGATGATTAAGAAAGTTTGATGATATATCATTTTTTGGATTCCAGACCTCCTGTCAGATAATAGAGTCAGAAGTGTGGGGCTGCCGCAGTTATTCCCTATCAATGCTCTGAGTTCAAATAAAGTGTCAGGATGACTAAGTACAAGGGATTTGTGGAATGCTTTAATGTTGCCTCATTTCAAATCACTTCATAAGCAGCCTAGTAATGAGCTCAATAAATTCTGTTGGAGGGGAAAAAAAAAAAAAAAAAGCTCCGTATTCACTACAGAAAAAGTAGGTTGCTATTTTATAATTAGGCCTCTGGGCTGGTGGGAAAGGAGTCTTATTTCCTGTTTGAAATCCACTTTGTTAGCTCTGTGATGTGGAGATGGCTAAATGAGTATGAAATATTATAATTAAGGACATCACAAGCTGTTTATCTTATCAGCAGTGTTTTTCCTTAAAGGCTGCCTCATTGACCACTTGTGTATTATAACCACTTTTTTTTCTGTGCTTTGCGGGTTGTAACCAACAGAGATTTAGCTGGCACTAGGGGGAAAGGGGAAGATATGAGCAGCTGCCCTGCGACCAGGAGTTCTGTGAGACACCGAAATTGCTTTCCTTTTGCCTAGATCGGGCATCCTTTCCATTCACTGCAATAAGCTGTTTGTTTATGAAATAAAGAAATTTATGAAAACTTGACTAAACCCGGTGACAGCATGCTGTCCAGGGCCAGGCTGTGAGGGGCTGTCTTGGACATCGGCTAAGCAGTGTGTTTTTGTTTTGAGGCTAACACAGAAAACCAATCCCACTTTGGAAAATGAGAACTGGTTTATTATTGATTGGGTGGAAAGCAAGTGCCCAGATCTGTAATCTCCACTGTGATTTGAAAGGCTGTATATTATGATAATCTTTTGACCTGCCAACTTCCTTGTTTTCATTCAATAGTGGGAGGGGGAGTCCTGCTCTCCTGTAATAGACTGAAATGACAATTCTCACCAGGTTCTGTTGCAAAGGTCTGGAGAGCAGTTATTTGCCTGATAAACTATTTGGCTGAGCTGAAAGATCAATTCATATATTCACAACACCTTGCCCTAGTGTTAAGTTCTGAAAGATCCGAGTTCTCAAAAAATACAGTAAACATCCAAGGTGCTCCTAAGGATGGACTCAGTATACCTGGACAGTTGACATTGGTTGGCCCTTGATGAAATAATGGACAAGTTTTTGGGTGACCAGCTTTCCTCTTGAATTTTATCTGCAAACCTGCCTTGATCCTAGAATCTGAAAGTCCCTTTCATACTTAGGTAGTTTCTACAAATTCTCCATCAAAATCCTTTAAAGAATGTATATAGCAAGTGAGTTACAACAGAGTGGTAACTTAGTCACATTAGAAACATTAAGACCATGTGGTTTTATGTGATACCCAAGGACACCGATTATCATTGTACTCTTAATATATTGCCCCAGACATCAATCTGAGGGGTGAATGGAGAATGAAATCCTGGCATCACTCAGTTTACCCTGTCCTGCATCTTCGACAGGTTTGGATTTTCCTGGAGGCATGGGTTGCTTTCTATAATTTGCTGTCCACAGAGGATGCCCATAAAGGGTGACTAATTTGCACAAATATGTCTTACAAGTTAGAGCTGGGCCATATATTATTTCTCCCAAAGGGGAAAAAAAAATGAATGTGTCATTACTGCCTTTCTGTCATCATAGATGTTATTTGAATACTAAGACTCTTGAAATAATCTCACATAGACAGAAGCTGACTTGGCCTGTACGCATAATTATTAAACAAACATTTGCATTGATTGTGTGAAATACAAACAGTGAACTATAGCCATGGTTCTAGAATGGAGATTGACAAACTTTTTTTTATCAAATGGCAGATATTAAACATTTTAGGACTTGAAGGCCACAAGGTACCTATCACAACTGCAACTCTACTGTCATAGGAGCAACCATAAACGATACAGAAATGAATGAGCATGGCTTTGTTCCAATAAAACTTTATTTATGCTCAAGTTTTAATTTCATGCAATTATTGTATGTCATCATTTACAAGTGTAAAAATGATTCTTAGGTTGAGGGCCATACAAAAATAGACTGTGTGGGCTCAATTTGGACTATGGCCAGTAGTTCGGCAATCTCTGTATCCCTATTCTAGAGTAGATTTCAAGTCAGGGCTCTTCCTTTCCTGGGGGTTGGGCTGGGCTAGGGGAAGGGCGCCCACTCTGTGAGCACCGTAACCCCATGGACATACTTTTAGACACAGCTGTATGATCAAAGAAGAGAATGACAAAAAGATGATATTTCTAAAAGCCTAATTTCTGTTAAGTTTTAAATATATCAAGCTGGTTTTGGGTATTAAAGCACGCTAAATATGACCATTAAAATGCACGAATGGATAATTCTGAATTGACATGCCCCCACTCAGGAATCGTGTTAAGTGCAACACAATGGCTGAATTTTCTTTGGTATCAGCAGACCTCATTTATTCACTACGTGGTTGAGCAAATCTATACTGAGTGCCTACTGTGCGGAGGGTCCATGAGGATCCTTAAAATGGAGGAAAGTGCAAATCATGGGGAACATGGATGAAGTAAATGTGGAGAATTTGTAGAAGCAGAGCATTCCAGAGGCAGAGGGGAACAGCTACAGAAGTCTGGGAAACAGCTCCCAATAGATGACCCGGCTTCTGAGTTTGCCCTGTGAGCAAATGTGGCATGTACCTTAGGAGGGGAGGAGGCGGAGCCCCAGGTGACAGCAGAATGTGAACAGCAACTCATAGCCACCCACCGGAGCGTAGCTTTCAAGTGTGCCCAGGGGGCTTTTAGCCACAGAAACGGGATCTTAGCAGATTGATCTCATAGGATGAAGGACAGTTACACTTTATATGCATATTTGGTGAGGAAAATAGACTCGAATCTTTCTCTCTGTCCTCCTGAGATTTTATATATATATATATATATATATATATATATGTATATATACATATATATATATTTTTTTTAAACAAATACCTCTTTCCATCTGTAGTTGATTCATTGCTTTTTCTGCTATGCTTGCTGTATTCCTTCATTATTTCCAGGACAGCTACTTGGAAGTAACACCCTACCAGCATCCTCACGCCGTCATTACCACCGTCTCACACGCAGATAGAATTCCCCGAAAGAGAAATTCTAATTGCATCTTGATTTTCCAATGGCAACATTAATTGAACTAAAAAAGATAAGAATTAATGTGACTTATTATAGTCAGCCAGAATTCTGGCAGTCCTTGCAGAAATGAAATGCATCAGGCAGAAAAAAATTAGGCTGGCTCCAAAGTGCCAAAACATCTGGATGAAACCTGAGAACAAAAAATGAAGTCAACTCCCAGATATTTTGTCTTCCAAGTGACAAGCATGTTATATTTACTGATGTAGCTGCCTTAAAACCTACATGAAAATCTATCTAGAATAAGGTAGTGACATAAATGCATTAACTCTGACATTTGTGGAGGTCTTCCTATTTCCAAGTTGTTGTTTTTTAATTTTTCACATGCTCTCTTTTGCTAAAATTTCCTAACTACCCAGAGCAGCATTAATATCAATTCCATTTTATAGGTGTTGTTAGTTACTGAGGGTTAAGGTATGATGGGACCTGCTCTGATTCAACTGGCAGTAAATCTAGGGAGGGGCTGAGATTTCGGTCCATCTAAATCAGACATTCTTCCGGTCATACTGTATTATCTTTATGTCTGATGAAATTGCACTCAGCTTCCTGTGTGCATGTGGGTTAAAGAAACTAAAGAAACGTGCATGTGGGTATAAGTCACGGTCTTTGATGGAGTGCTGTTATTTGCAGAGTCTATGTTTGGGAACTTCACCTCAGTACCCCACATACTCTCTGCTGCCCTTGTCCCCAGAATGTGAAAAACTGGGCCAAGATTTTCTTTTCTTTTCTTTTTTCAGTTTTAAAATTTTTAAATTAAATATAATGTATTATTAGCCCCAGGTACAGGTCTGTGAATCGCCAGGTTTACACACTTCACAGCACTCACAATAACACATACCCTCCCCAATGTCCATAACCTCACCACCCTCTCCCACCCCCGCAACCCTCAATTTGTTTTGTGAGATTAAGAATCTCTTAGGTTTGTCTCCCTCCCGATCCCATCTTGTTTCACTTATTCTTTTCCTACCCCCCAAACCCCCCACGTGCATCTCCACTTCCTCATATCAGGGAGATCATATGATAATTATCTTTCTCTGATTGACTTATTCCGCTAAGCATAATACCCTCTAGTTCCATCCATGTCGTCGCAAATGTGGGCCAAGATTTTCTACTTGCTGCCTCATGCTCCTCTCTTCCAAGAACTTAAATGAACTTAAATGATATGCAGGTTGTTTAAAGTTTCTGAATATTAGAAGGGTTAGCAAATACAAGTCTCCTACAGTATTAGGCAGGCCCGTCCTTTCCATTTGATGTAATAATTTATCATGATGAGCAGATGTATAATTATTATCATTCCTAATGAGACAGAGATACAAATTTCATGTCTGATGTAATTCTGCCAAATAATGTAACGTGGTGCAGTTTAAAAACCGGCATGGATCATAGATTTGGTTAGTGGTCTGTGAGGGAAACTGAAGTCAGTCTGATTGCAGGCCCGGCAGGATGGGGTCTCCTACTGCTTCGTGTGAAGACAGTTATTTATTTATTTTTTTTAAAGGGAAAACATGTTCACAAGAACGTGATGATGCTTACTGCTTTCCAAATCTAGAACAAATATTTACCTAGAGAAAATTCTCCAAACATTAAGGTAACTGTCTCTCTTATGAGCCAGAAAACCATATCACACTGTGGGCTGTGGGCTGTTGAGGAGGCTCAGCTAATCGGAATTGGCCCTTTTATGCACTTTCTTGTATCTTTGCTGATGCCTCCATATTAACGTCCTGCAGGCTCTCTTCTTTCCCCTTTTCAGGCCTAGACAAAGAAGATAAAAATCTTAATTAAATCAAAAGGGGCAAATCAGGCCCCGGAAAGATGCAATATATGTTTTTCCCCTAATCTTCTTCGTTCCCATATCCCAAATTCCAGTCTGTCTACCACGAAGCCCTAAAGCTCATGGCCAGTAAAGATATGAAATTAGATGATCAACATTCATGTGTAGGTGGAGATTTTTTCTGAAGCAAGTTGAGATCTTGTTTGTTAAGTCATAGATTCACTCAACAAACATCTGCCTCCTCTACAGGAGCAACTGTGCTAACGGAGCATAAATGTGTCTACCCCTCCACACACCACCCCCAAAATGAACAAGCCAAGGCTGTGTTAAATGATGGAGATATGTGAAACAATTAAGATAGAGTATGATGAGAGATGTGCTCAGCATTATTAAACAGTATCGGAGCAAATCTAACGCAGATAAAGGAGAGTACGCAAGGCTCCTTGGAGGAGGGAAAGGCATAAACTATGAAAGAGGGACTTCTAACTGCTTGTCTCCCATCACTCTGGGGCTTCCCAGTGGGTGTCTCATATATGCCATTTCTCTCATCTAGGCTCTGCCCTCTGCTCTCTGGGGTGCTGTGTGGCCTCTCCCTCCTGCTCACAGAGGAGGAAGATCCTTGAACTGTCACTGCGGTAGAGTTGTCACCGCCAGTAGAGAGAGTTGTCACGGCAGCTATGCCTCCTGTGCTCTGAGACAGACCCACGTGACTGTCTCTGCTCTAGAAGCTCACAGATATTGCATGAGACTTGGCCCTGAATAAAAGCTGCTCCATTGAACTGAATTGCTGTTGCTACGATTCCTATCACTTGACTCCATGCTTGAAGATGCTGCAATGTTGATTCTGAATGACGACCTTGCACTCCCAATCATGCTGCCGTCCCTTGCCTGTGCCACCATCAGAGAGGCTGCGTGCTGGTGTTTCTCCCCAAGGAAGATCACTCGGAGTTTTCCAGTGGCTCTTCTGTCTTTGAAATCTAGTGATGTCTGGTAAACGGAACTTCCTCTTGCTTGAAGTCAGGAGAAAACCCAAGGGGGGGAAAAAGCCTCACTTCTTTTTCAGAAGCATTGTCTTTGGACATCATTTGTGTGGTTTGATGCTCCCTTTCTAAGGATAAATTCATTCTTAAAACTGTGTCTTAGCAAACCATAAGTGACTCTTAATCTCACAAAACAAACTCAGGGTTGCTGGGGGAGGGGAGTTGGGAGAAGGGGGTGGGATTATGGACATTGGGGAGGGTGTGTGCTTTGGTGAGTGCTGTGAAGTGTGTAAACCTGGTGATTCACAGACTTGTACCCCTGGGGATAAAAATATATGTTTATAAAAAATAAAAAAATTTAAAAAAGCAAAACAAAACTGTGTCTTAGTCTTTCATACGAATATAAATCTAACAGCTTTGTGAGCCAGCCCTCCAGATCTGCAAAGACACATGGGAATCTTCCAGAGAACATACTTTAGAATGAAGGTGTCAGGAAAAAAAAAAAAAAAAGGAGAAAAAGTGCAAGATCATAGGGCAAAAAATATTGGTGTGAGAAACAGAGGACCTTGCCTACCTAACTTACTCCTCACAAACCCTAACATTCCAGCTTCCCTGACTCAGCTTCTAGACAACTCTTTGCCCAAAGGGAGTGGATACTCAGTGGAATGTGTGGAGGAAACCCATTCTGCCCTGTGGGTCACTGTAGAAACTGACTGACCTGAGGTTGCTTACAATCACACAAACAGAAAGAAGGGTACGTGAGATTTGGCAAAGCATGCACCCTTCAGGGTGATAAGGAAGAGAAAGCATGGCTAGCTGAAGCAATTTTTCCTCAGGAGGTTTAATTTCCGGCTGGGAGCATCTGGTGGTTCCCAGTGAAACTTTGAAATAGTGTGGCATTTAGAAAATTCCAATACTGATCAATAATTTTTAATCTGATGCTAAAAGATGGCTTGTAATTAAATATTAATAACTGCTTTTTAATAAAATATTTATTTATAAATATAAATAAATTAAATATAATATTTATGTTTTTGTTCCTCATGGTTTCTATTTCCAAACATCTACAGCCCCTGCCTTGGATGACTCCCCTCATTTTAGAACTGATCTCTTTTAGAGTCCTCTGAATATAACTGGGCATGTTTTAGACACACCATAGGTATTTGTCAAATTATACTGAATAAAATTTGGAATTATATCTGTTAACAGCTTAAACCCTTGGACATTGAAGAAATAGATTGTAGTCTATTAGTGATGTTTTAGCTACTAAATAGAAGCATCTAGCTTGAACACAGTTGCTGTCTTTTTATTATTTCTCATTTTGGTGCTTTTTGTTTGCTGTTGGCTATCTTATTAGTACCTCCTGTTGGGAAATATTTTTCTTTAGCATAGTGTCTTAATAACCATCAATGTGGCTTACTCAGGGTTTCCTAGTGCTCAGCATGACCAGGAATTATAATGTGGTAAATATCATGTGGGTGAAGTGACTGCATTTTAACAAAATCCGTCACCAACTGATTTTTTCTTTTACCTGTTAGTTAGACACACTGATTATATATAGTCAGTCTCCCTTGAGAAATATGATTTCTGATAGAAAGTAGCATCTTTCCTTATGGATTATAATTTGGAATAAAAAAAAATAAGACCCTTTAAAGAAATCCATATCTAAATTTAGAAGGCAGAGTTTTGTAATTTTAAGTCCATTAGTCCATTTTCAGCAGTGCCTTGTCTGATTAAGCTCATTAGCCTGGGTATACGGGAGAAAGACATTGTAACTGAATTAATATTGTATCAAACAATTATTGTTTCTTATCAGCTGCTCTTCCAATTTGTTCATCTAAGTGAATATTTCAGTACTAAGGAAACAAATCGGAACCTAGTTTTCATCTTCATGTGCAGTGTAAGCATGAGAGACTCTATATTTTACCTGAATTTCAAGTTATTGTTTATTCTTTATTTATTTACAATATAATGGTTATGTATATAGTCATTAGTTGAACAATGTATCATTATATTTACTTATTTTATCACCTTCTGTTCACCTTTGAAGCCTTAAAAGCTTCAAAAAAGCTTACAATAATTCATACAATGTTATGTAATGCATACTTCATCATTTGGCAAAGTCATTAAGAATCTGCCAAATTAATTCAAGACTGATAAATTTAGGAAAGTTAGTGAATGCCTTTTATATTTGGGAATTTCTGCCATTTGTAATTTTGAGCTTTTGGGTCACCATGCTATTTTTTCCTAGCAAGATAAGAAATCATAGTGGCAGGTAAGAGTTTGCAAATAGCTGATTATAGTCAATTCTTGATTATACTTGGGGGAGTCATTGCTGATTATCTTCTGCAAATCTTGCTTTCAGATTCTATTGACATTCAAACAGAACGGGCTATAAAGTCATTTGTGGTTATTACTCACTACCTTTTGTCTAATTTCCCTTCCCCATGTAGCCTATCACCCAGCAGGAGATCTTTTATGCCAAAACACTTAATTACTTCCCCCAAATCAGTGAAGGTTAAAAACAAAACAAACAAAAAGAAAACCAACAGAAGAAAACAAATATAGCATATTTATAGCCTTTCACCCTGATTCATGATTTGTTTTTATCTGTTTGACTTTAGGCTACTTGCCGAACAGAAAGGAAGCTGCAGCTGTTTTGAAGGTACAGCGAAAATTTAAGATATTACCTCCTGTCCTGTTCTTAGGGCCCTACCATGTTGGGGGGAGGGTGGTTCATAAGACCCTGATTTGGGGAAGAGAGCTACTGTGCCTGTCATACGTGCTGTAAAACCTTGATGTGTGTGAGGGTGCTTTTGTGTATGTGTATGTAAGGTTGTATATTAAAAGAAAGCAAACATTTTTGTCTGTTTGTATGTGTGCATTATATGTGAACTTAAATGCATTTGTGAAAATAAATAAAAGACAAACAAAATAATTCAATTAAATGCCATCCATGCCCTCTGTGTGCAAATGATAAAGACCCAAACCTTCTATATTCGTACCCACCATCTGATGCTTGTGTTTTTGTAGATCTAGAGCAGATAAAGCCCATGGATGAATGTAAATCTTTATTCTCCAATCCCAGAATATTTTTCCTCAAAGGGACTCTCTTTTTCTTTTTTTTTTTTTTCCTTTGCTGCTGTGAAGCTTTCCTGGATAAAGTTTGGGGACATCCTCATGACTAAAAGGTAAGCTTTTTATTTTTAAACGAAAATTTGTACCACCAGACCCAACCTATTACAAAACCAAACTGTTTTGTGTTTCTCCTCTTTGCAATATTACACCTAACGAATTTCCGGTGAACATTCCTAGGAGAGGGGATATCTCCCCTCTTTTTTGTCAAGATTTTTGCTTGTAAAATATATTGTTGGTTTGGATACAGTTATTGCTGCTGACCTCCCCCGCCCGTTTTTCAGAAGCACCATGCCATCCTCGGAAGGCAATGCTTTAAGTGCATTCTACTTCACCTGTGAGAAGATCTAATATATTTCATCATTAGACTCCTGTGGAAATATACAATGAAAGTAGGGGATCTAGTTAGTGCTGGAGGCAAAGTACTACTAACTCATCCCAAAAGATTGCTTTTTGATTAAGGGGCTCTTGCTGTAAGGTGCTCAGTCTTTCTTGCAGCTGATACAAACTGCTATTCTTGGCTATATAACCTAAGTTGAACATTTGATTTTTTTTTTTTTAAAGAAACAGCAATTATATTAAGGAGTCCTTATGTGAGATATAATTCCTTGAAAATATCAAATAGAATTCAGGAAGCAGACTCAACATTGTGCCAAAGAGTCAGGCAGAGAGAGGGTGGTGGGGAAAGATAGGGATAATTCTGCCCAAAATATTTTGTGGATGAATGGGGCCATGTCAAATTTAATTCAAACTAGAAATCTTCCCCACTGTAAGAAAATGAAAGGCAGCAAATGAGTAGCTGAGCTTAGAAAACAGATAACTTTTTTTCTTCCCTTTCTCGTAACTTGAAGAGTTAAAATAGCTTGCCCCTGGTTTTCAGTATTTTTTAATTTATTTTTTATTTTTTTATTTTTTGGAGAAGGAGAAGGAAGTAAAAGGGAGTATGGGTAAGCCTAGCACAACTATGTAATTTATTGTCTAAACTGGGACACTTTTGGAGTTAAAGGTACTCTATTAATAATTACACTGGATAAAAGGTATAAATCAGGGCTCTTGCAGGCAAACAGAGATGTTTGGTGACCCCTGGGAAGTACAATTAATAGGGCTTTATGTCCCTGGTCTTGTAGCCTTGCTGTGACCATGAGCTCACAGTAGAAACATTATTTCTATTGATGGCCTTTTTTCCCTCAAGGTTTCTGATCATAAACTGTCTGTGGTGTAGGCAATCTCAATTACACTTTGTGTAGGGGAGTTTTTCTGTTCTTGACATTCTGTTATTAGATTAACAAGCATTTTATTGTTTCTTTTGTATACGGGCTTTTCATATTTGGTACAATTGGAATGTGCAAGAAGAAAAAGTATTTAATAGGATAGCTAAAAAAAAAAAAAAACATCAAAGCCCGCTGTTTGAATTATCTCTGACTGTTAGCTATCTTTTGTTCTTCAGAGCCTGTCTATCTCTGAATCCTGCCTCTTGTCTTCCTCTAATGATACTGTTTCTCATTTTCACGGAGAGAGGAAGGAGGCAGAAGGAAATTTGTTGCGATTGTCTTATAAAAATCCTACAGCTTTTTCTCCCATAGTAGGGCTTTTTAAAGAATGGAATACATGATTAGTACATAATCTTGGCCTACACTGATAGCCTTCCTTGCTTCTCAGGCGAGGTTTGAAACTGAAGGGATCAATTTTAAGCAAGAGCAATTATGCACTAACATGAGGAAAATGTACTCTTTTTTTGTTCCATTCATCAGATCTACGAGCTTTAGGTGGCAGCTTCACTTTGCATTTATTAAAAATAAGATTGCCATGTAAATGAGAAGAAAGTGTAGTTGAAGAAACTAGAAATCAAACTAAGTTTGTTGATTTAAAATATTGTAGAGTCAGATTTCTTGCAGGCATTTTACACATGTTATGTTTGCCATAGAACAAATAGACCAGCCAATAAAGCAAAACAGTCTTGTCCACCAATTATTAAGAGCTCATAAAATGCCAGACCTCGTGCTAAGGGTTTTATATACTTTGCCTCTTTTAATCCTTACAGAAATCCTGTTATAGGTATGATTTCTATGTAAGGGATGGGAAAAAAATCAAAATTCAAAAAGGATAAATTACTGAACCAAATTCACAGAGCTAGAAAGTAGAAAAATGACTTTCAGACGGAGTTTGTAAGAAACTAGTATAACCATTTACCAGTTATAAGAGAGAGGATGTAGGTAAAACTGTAAAGAGGCCAAAGGATGCCTTTTGTAATTCATTTTCTCTTTGTGTTATTGAATGCTGAATGTATATTTGAAGCACCAGCATTTTCAAACTTAAAAAATCATTACAGAAGAACAGATACGAGGAGGGTTAGTGTGCTCCTACATATTTCATTTTCTACTCCTCCTTCAAACCTTGCTCAGACATCCTCCTTAAACATTGTGTCTCCCTAAGAGGAAAAGAATGATATCCCAAGATGAGGTGTAGCAGCTCTTAACACCTCTCCGTTCATTCTCTGCTCTGGCATGACAATTCACTATTCATCTTTCCAGGCATCTTTTTCCATAAAGATCCAGAGAACTCCTCCTCCTTCAAAGACCCATCAACAGCTGAGTCACTCCCATCAATAAATGAGTGTTGAATTAAATTGACTGATCCGAATCACCTCTCTCCAGTCCCTAGTCTAGCAACGGACTTCACTGTGGCCTATATTTTATGTCTATTCTGCCTGGAAAAAAAATTGGATTTATCAGAAAGAAAGGAAAATGTTTGATAAATTCCTATATCCCGAACTAGGAAAAAAAAAAAATGTGTTGATAGCACTTGGGGCAATGGCTTTTACAAACAGGGATTTAGTGTATATTGCAGAAAGGTGCCTCTGCTCAGGCTAATTGCAAAATGGTGCTTCCTCCAGCAAGATGGGGCCTGGATGTATTCGACCCCTCTCTTCACCCCACAGAGGGCTCAGTACTGAGTTACATGTGCCTTAGTGAGCACTCTCCAGGCCACGGTGTCTTTGAGTATATTGTTGGCTTTTGTATATTAAGTAGGGAGAAAACAGAAGAAACCATCTTCCTTGGAGACCAAAAGATGTTAGTTAGTAAAGCCACCTTTTGAGTTACTTCTATTTTGGAGAAAGATAATGAACAGAATTCGTTCTAGCATTGCTAACAGTCCTTAACAATATAATTTGGCATCAGTCAGATCTGTAGTCAAATCCTGTCTGTGATTGCTGTGTGACTTGATTACATTACTCAACTTCTCTGGTCTCATTTTTCTTGTCTGGAAATGGAATGATTAAGTTCAACCCCTAGTTGTTGGAGGGAAAGATCAAATACATGAAGGCAATATTCTGGTGTGAAGAACGCATTCAGTTTTTGTTTGTTGGTGTAGAATCTACATACGTAGAGATGTGCTTATGTCTTTAGCATATCGTTAGCACAATTGAAATAGGTGAATATATGAAAAATGTAGTGTTGTGTAATAAGATGGCCAAAAAACAGTGCTGGGTTTCAGCTTACAAGCAGTAGCCTAGTCGCTTCTTGATTTTTTTTTTTTTTTGTCTCATAGAAACATTAATATTCCTTGATGATGAATTTGTTTTTTTCCCTTCATCATGCTGAAGCAGAGATATTCAGGTAGTACTGCACTTCATGTATAAGGTTGAATCTGGCATGCCAGTTGCACTTACTCAATAAAAGGAGCACTTTTAATAAATAACTTTAATGGACACTGTGTTTTTAAAAAAGTAAAGTTATTAGAACATTTGCCGGGCAATCTGTTTTTTATTTGTACGAGTTAAATTCTATCCATTTGTGAAGAGCACTTTATTTGGTTTCTGTCACATCTTTCTTACAGAAAAGCCTTCCTTATGGGGATAATGACACAACTGAATTACACACAGAGTTAAGTGATAGGAAATATTTCTAAAATACTGCCCTATGGAACTGCTAATAAGTTGATGTCTGTTTCCCATTAATGACCTGAAAAACAAGTGTAGCCTGTGGCATTTTAAACAAAACTGTGTTGATTACAGTATTTCTTCTATTTTATGCAGAAGAGAATTTCTTTCCGATATCACACATCTATGATTTTAAAACACGCAGATCTATTTTGAAGTGTACAAATAGTGTTAGAAATATCTGCTGGGCATTCTTTTGAAACTAAGAAATGGGGTAATACAGTGAAATTAGTTGAGGCGGATTATGAAGAACGTGTTATATGAATGGAGGCATTCTAAGCTCTGTGCCTCACTTAGCAATGCAATTCTTTTTATTAAAATAACGGGGTAAGTTTTATAGTATTGTCCTGTAGGCTTATTAACAACATCGTTTGCTTATTGCACCGTGATTCTAGTATGATTTCATGAGTACTGTATTAACTGTTTCGCATGTGACATTAGAGAAAATGTGGGTTGCACTTTTAATCTCAATGACATTTCTCACCTCCCACACAAACATTTTCCTACCTTCGCGGTTCCAATATAACTGATGTGTGAACGGAAGAATATAAGGCAACATTGGGTTTGCCGGGGATGGAATTAGACTTGCCTGGATGATTGGCCTGGGGATGCCGTGGCGGCGGCTCTGGAACTCGGCTTGCCACTCGGGGAAGCTTCATGGTGGGATTACAGTGCTTTTTCAAACTGTCGGATGAGGGACTTTTAACTCACAACATCTAGGTATCGCAATGCCTTCTTTTCGTCACGGTTGCTAGAAACACACAGCCTTTTGTCAGGCTACAGAATGTTTTAATTCCCAATGCAAATCTGGGTGACATGTTTGTTACGCTAGCGGATATACCTGACAGATCCTATTCTGAGTTTTCCAGGAAAAAACACACGGCAGCACGTTTGCGGGATATCAATCCTTTTATGTGAGCGTAGCATGCCTTTTAGTAATTGAGGAAACCGTGTCAAACTGGAGTTGATTTGATATAAAAATAACTTGCAAGTTGTGTTTATATAATTCTTAGGGTAAGATCATTTTAGCAGATCTAGTTGTTAGTTACAAGAATGGTTTTATGGTTTGGGCGAAGCAGTAAATCATAGTAAAGGCAAATAAAAATAAAGCTTTCATCACACTTTTGTTAACCTTTAGAAAGACATTCATTGAATTTTTGAGTCACTTACACATATGTATACAGAATGTGTGAAGAATTATGGCGCATGCATTCAAATAACCTATAAAACAGGACAATTACATACACATGTTTTTGAAGCTGTAAGTCATAGGTGTTCATAAAAATACGCTGAAGTGTACTTAATATTCAGTGCAAAAATAGATATTAAGAAAGCTTCCTTGAGATTTAAACCCCATTCTTTATTTATAATGAGATACATTGCCTTTAGCCACCAAAATACAGGTTCAAATTCTGGTCACTTGGATGTGAGGAAACCCCCTGAAATGAATAGTTGGTCACAGTATTTAATAATGTTACAGGGTTGACTCTGGACACAAAATCTCTAGGTTATAAAGCTCCATGGGTCCAAAAGCACATCACTTGTTAGAGCACATTACACTATGTCCCAAGGTTATCCCTTTCTGTTTTTAGAATTAAAGGAAGGGAAAATATGACTTAAGCTGGTTTTGAGACTTATTAATTTTTGCTTGCTATCACTACAAAGATTTATAAAATGTGTTTTCTCAGCATAAAGGGTTAGTATTTGCAAAGTTTCAGCAGTCTCTCTCCTTTTTTTCCTCATCCATTACATCTCCAGCTTACTTTTGCTTCATTCCTATGTAAGGCTCTCTATGTATGTATGTATGTATGTATGTATGTATGTATTTATATATTTATTTGAGAGAGCATGTGTGTGGTGGAAGAGGGGAAAAGGGAGAGGGAGAGAGAGAATCCTAAGCAGCCTCCGTGGCCAGCGTGAACCCAACAGAGGCTCGATCTCAGGATGCGGATGTCGTGACCTGAGTAGAAATCAAGTTTTGGGACACTGAACCGACGGAGCCACTTAGACACCCCTTGGATTTTTATTTTGAGTTTATCATCCTCAATTTGGTGCTTATCTTCAGAGACTGTTCCACGTATGTAAATGTAGGAAGACCTAATAGTATAGAAGTAGGTGGGAATACATAAGAACGGAGCGTGTATCCTTTTTATCTCCAGCAAAATTGCAGGAAGTGTATGTGGAGCCTTTTCATCTTATTTAAATGGAATAGATTGTTGTGTTGGTCCAATGAATAAGTTCAAATTCTTTACTTCGCAAGAGCGTGATAAAGCACTGAAGTTTTTAGTAGCATTCCTGACTGTGTGGCATGTACAAAGGAGCTTATCTTGTTTCAGTTTGTAGTGTACCCAAACTTATTTTGCTCTTAATACAGGTCGAAGAAAGACTAAGCACCTTGCCCTACTGCTATAGGAGAGGGTATTTTTAGAGTCTACAAACTTATTATTATTTTTTAAAAGATTTATTTATTTATTTGACAGAGAGAGCGAGGAGGGAACACAAGTAGGGGGAGTGAGAGAGGGAGAAACAGGCTTCCTGCCGAGCAGGAGCCTGATGCAGGGCTCCATCCCAGGACCCTGGGAGCATGATCTAAGCTAGAGGCTTAACGACAGAGCCACCCCAGGTGTCCCAGAGTGTACAGACTTACTGAAAGAGGTTGGTGAAGTGGCTGGGAATGTTCTGCTTTATTTTGAATATTTTCACTCCCTTGTAAGATAGCAAGATCTACTGTATTATTCTACTGAATTATTTGCTATTGTGAAGATTTGGTGAGCCAGTGAAGAAATGCCTTTTGAGTTCTGATTTTTTTCTTTCGTATTATAAAGTACCTGCTGGAGGGCTCAGGTATATCTAGGTTAATGTGTTTCTATTTCAGTACCCAAAAAACAAATGTGAGATCTTGGAAGGGTCATATTCACATCCCGGCTGACAATAATTGCTTAGGAGTGAGCACCTGCTGAAGAGGTGTGGGCTCTGCGGTAGAGCCAGGAGAATGGGGGGCGGTGGGGGAGGCTTTAAACAAAAACTTAACTGTAAAAGAAACAAGTTTTCCTCTGGGAAATTATTCAGAGTGCAATACAAGCATATTTTTCTAATTAAATAGATTAGTTTATGCCTTTGGCACTTAAAAGAAAGTCCGTAGATTCATAGCCTCCTGAGTTATACGGATGTCCCAGGTTAATTCTCTGGAAATTAAAGCTGGCCCTATTTCTTGCCATTTTGTTCCTTTTTTTTTTTTCCTATTCCCATTTCTCTTTTCACCCCCAGATCATTTCCTCCTCTCTTTTTATGATCTGTCCACTTTTCCTTCCCTTCCTGAATTCTTCCTCCTATGGATATGGGACAAGCACCCCTCCATCTTTGTCCTCTAGTCAGAAGGAATTACCACCAGCCCGTGATCCCACTGGGCTCACTGTAGCCCATTTTTATGTACAGCTCATAACTGTCTGCCTCAAATAACAGCTGGTTGCTCACATATCCGTCCCTGGGGCTGCACTTCAAGGGTCTTGAAGGCAAGGGTGCCGTTTGCTTTCTCCTATCCTCCATTGTCTTATGTTCTTGCACAGAGTAGGCACGCAAAAGAGGATGAACTAAATGTCTGCGGTTAATCATTGTCGGTAAAGAAGCCCTTAAAGTATCTGTAGAGAATCATCTTCCTTTTCTTTTTAAATTCACAGCCTTCCTCATTTACATTTATCTTTTTTACACCCACCTCCTTAATCCCGTTCGCTCACCGAGATACCCCTAAGTGCCCTGCAGAGAGGAGTAGGGAGACCCACATACTTGGAGCGTGTCTGCGGTTGTGCCGCAGCCGCAGGGGGATTCACTGGGCCCCAGAAGAGAGCTGAAGAGGGACCAGGACTGAGAAAGAAATTGTATTGTACTAACAAGCAATCATTGGGAAATCATTTTAAGACGTTGACAATAATTTCCCAGTGGTTGGTTGTCGAGAGAAGAGGAGGAAAAGGGAGAGAAAGAAATAGGGTTTTATACTGAATACCAAATAATTCTGTATGACAATGCAAATCAAGTTTGAATGCCAGAAGTGTAGAAATTAAAGCCCACTCAGCCATTAGGTTGTCTGTCTTGATCAAGAAGGCGTGGAGAGTCATTCCCTTGGAAAAGCAAAGCAAAGGAAATGTAGAAAAGGAATTTGAAGGTGAGAGGCTTAAAATAAGAACATTCTGCAGTTTGTTCCAAACGAAAGCCCCTGCAAGGCGACAACACTGCGCTAATGTATCACTGAAATGGGATAAAGTAAACAAAATGTTAGATCAAGTCCTGCCGTTCAATACTGGGGAAATTATCTTATAAAAAGATTAAAAGAAAAAGGCATTAAGATCCTAAATAGCATGGCTTTATGAAATGGCTCACTTAGAAGCATGGTTTGTGGCTTCATTTTCCATGACACATTGACATACATACATAAAACAAATTGCTCTGGGTATTGTAACATGCAATTCCAAGGTCTCCTGCTTTGGGTTTGTGTTTTACATAAGTGGTTTCTGTGTTTGTGCCTGTACTGATGGAAATTCATTTATAACCTGCTACAGTGGACTTTTTGACTGTCCTTTTTGATGAACAGTTTTTCGGTTTTTAACTTTTTTTTTTTTTTTTAAGGTTTCTGTGTCTTGAAATGCTTTTCCAAATGCTGCATATTATAACAGAAAATTGCATCAAGTAAGACAGCTGGAGTTGAGATTAGATTAAAAACAAAAACAACAAAATCTTTCTATTCTTCCTCCTGTATTTCTTAAACCTGTGGGGCACCGCCTTAAGGCCACTGGCATATTTTGCAACATTGCAAAATCTGGGGCCAAAGGAAAACTTACTGAGAAACGTAAATGGAAATTTTCAACTTTGAAAGAAGTCATGCCATTTACTAGGAGATTTACATTGACTCGAGGTGAGAGATTGGCAAGACGCCAAGTCGAGTGTCAGAGAACCTCCTCCAGCATTAACTGTTAGACATTTGCAGGAGTAATGCGGCCAAAAGGAGTCCTATCCAGTCCTACCACAAGAGGCATGAGAGCTCCACAGAAAAAAGAATCAGAACCCTTTCCTTCCCCACATTGGTCCTCAGGGGCGGAAGTTCTCGCTTTTGCGCATGACCCTGACATAATGATTCTTCCAGAGCTGATTTTGTTTATTCTTCTGCTTCAGTTTATCTCTGAGTGAACTTTGTGGCCTTCCTCCTGCTTCTCAGTAACTCTGAAAGACACCACTAGAGTCAAAAACTTTCCCATCATGGCAGACACTTTCTTTTTACAGACCAACAAGGAGATCTAAGGTCTTTACAGAGATGCCTAGCTACTTACCTTACATAAACTTCACGAACAAGCTGTAGGCTATCGGTGCGTGCGAGATGTCTGCACATCAGCCGAAGTGGGGTGGGGCATTTCGAGTTCAAGTCTTTCCTGGAGTCTTGCCTGGGGGCTGCTCTGTTAGGGGACTTTTCCCTGGACTGAAAGTCTAGTGTGATGTAGATGTTTTCTGTAGCACACAATTAATTATAATTAACCATGTGTTCTTCATCCAGAGGTTTGCCTTGAAGCACCAAGGCAAATCTCCTAGCACTCAGTTGTTGGGTTCCAGAGGAGAGGTATGGGTTTGTGTCAAAATCCAGGCAGCATTCATTAGGTGTGCAGATGTTTGCTGAGCACCTACTTTATACCACACCGTAAGTTAAATGCCAGGCATGCAAAAAGGGCTGAGAACTTTAAGGATTTTACAGTTTAGTAGAGAGAACAGACTTATAAGTAAAGAAATTACCTGCCAAATGCCACTCAATGTAGTATAGCTAAAAAATACACCCAGTGTTGGAGTTGCCTAGAAATAAGTCAGATGATTTATTACCCTGGACTCAGGAAATGGTACCAGGAAGTGCCCCTGGAGATTCTTATTTCTAAGTTTGGGCTCAAAGAATGATAAGGGTATTTGTTGTTGCTGTCATTTATTTTATTTTATTTTTTTAAGTGGACAAGTAAAGGAAAAAGCATTTTAGGCACAACCATGGAAGTATAAAACAGCATATATCTATGCTTAGAAACTGAAGAGACTTCTGGATTGCTAAAATATAATTATAGAGAAAGGCCTTAACAAGAGGGAAGAAACCCTAGGAGATAAAACTGAATAAAGCAGGCAAAGATACATTCACAAGAGGCCTTGCATGTCATGCCCAGGACCAGCAGATTAGAGTTAAGAAAGTTACAGTGGAACTAGTAAGGAAGGACATTTGACAGGGAGGATGGTTTGTGCAGGGAAAAAAAACCTTAGAGGTCCTAAAGCCTGGGACCACTTGGTGTCCAGGTAGATGGCTTTCTAGGACTCAGTAATTCCCGGAGACGCTGTGCTCCCCCACCAAAGTATGGTGATTGCGATGCAGAATTACGATCCCAAGTCATCAAGGAAAGGGAAAATTATGTGCAATAAGCTATGTTTATGAAGTCAGGGAAGTGTGTAATAGAGTTTAGAATGCCATCAAACACTGAATATTAGAAACAATGTTTTTTTGGTGCTTAAAGATGTGTTAGTTTATAAGTATATGAATCTTTTTACTCTCTGACAAGATCAAGTATATAGGCATTTATTGTAGTCTATTGTATTTTCTCATATCCGTGTTAGGCTAGTTTTACCTTCTAGAATTTAAGGTCCTTGTTGACAGATAACTCGTCTCATTCTCCCCTCCATCCCTGAAGCCAATGCTGTAGGTCTTCAATAAATCTTTTATGGCTATTTCTATGGTCTGACACGTCTGTCCCGCCTTCTGGTTCTTCGCTGACTCATTTATGGGACATCATAGGACAGTCACTGAAACCTTCTGTGGTTTATCCTCTAAGAAATAAATCTGTTAACTCTATCTCAGTTTGCAGAATAATTAGTTTCCAGAAGACACTAACTGGTGGTGGGGAGGATGACATGATAGCAGGGAAAGAATGTCAGTTTAGGACCTGGAGAAGCTTGGGTTTGAATGCCAGCCAGCCACCATTCACTAGTGGGGTGGCCTTGGCCAAGCCTTAGTTTCTTCTTTGTGTGAGCAGACGACAGATACAAAGACTGCAGACCATTTGGGAATAAGAGAAATTATTTATGTAAAGCACACATGCAACATACTGTTTAGCACAAAGCAGACTTTCAATAAGCAGTAGTGATCAGTACTTTAAAGTCATACTTAAAAACATTATAACATTGTGTTTTTAATAACACATGTAAAGGTATATAGAATAATTTTGAGAAAGATGAGTGATAAGGAAAGAAGTTCACCAAATATAAACCAGAGTAACCTATATATATCTTTTTTCCTTTTTGACCCTGGAATTTGATACCTGTGGCTCTTCACCTCACCCTAGGTCAACAGTTCCTACAGTTCCTACAGTTCCTACAGTATCCTGAAATAAGATAATGCAGAGTAAATTTTACCTTTGTTTTTTTTTTTGCAATGTTTGGAAATTTGAATATGGCAGCCTGATGTAAAGTAAAGGAAGAAAGAGACAGCACTAACGGACCAGCAATTTGAAATATAACATTGGAAACCTGTGGAAAAGTAGATTTCTCAGAACACGGAAGAGTCGACAGGGGATGAAGGGCCTGTGAGGAAAGGCACTGACTGTAGAATCAGTTCTCAGACTATAGATGCTGTAATAGCAAATGTATTCTAAACATGTTTCTTATTTTTATTTTTCGATGATACTTGTCAAAATTCACAATTTCATGGTCACCAACCGTCTCCCTTGTCCCCATTTTCCTCTAGGATCATAGGACCCTGAGCACGGTTTGTCTATTTTCTTCTCATTTCTTCAGTATAAATGCATTTTTATGCCTGCGTTTCCAGAAAGTTCTTGTTTTTGTTTTTTGTTTTGTTTTGACATTGATGATTAAGAAATGGCAATGACCCCTAGGCTTCTTTCTCCCTGGTCAGAAAGAGCAAAGTACGTATTAGTGGCCGCTGCCTATTTTAAACCCCTTTCTCTTTGTCTGTCGACCTGTCTGTAATCATCAGAGTGGAAAATAACTTTGAAAGCTCAAGCTCAGGGGGAAGAAAGAAGCTTCAGTGCCTCCGTATGGCAAAAAGACTGGTAGTCAGGAAAGTTGCCTTTTTGAAATCGAAGTTTTTCCCGGTGTCTGCAGAGCTGTACAAAATGCACAACCACAGAGGGTAAACCCCAGACTGGTCTGCTTGACCCGCAGCTTTTCCTGTAAATTTTGTCACATGGATAGCTAGGGAGAGAAGAGGCGGTTGGTTGGTCATTAGGCAAGAGAAGGAGAGGAGAGGGGAGGAGAGGAGAGGGCAGGGGAGGAGAGGGTGGGGAAGGCAGGGGAGACATTCGCGTCAAACCAAAAAATATCTAAAACTGACTTCTGGCCACGTTGGACTCACATTTCATTCATGACCCCGATCTGTTTGCCGCTCTCGGCAAAGCCCCCCTGTCCATTTTGTGCCTGAGAAATGGTGCTTCATGTTTGCCCTGGTTTCTTTCTGTTCAGTTTCCCTTCCGTGGTGATCCCTCTGTCATCTGTGCCAGACCCTGTGAAAATACCTTAACATTCTTTTCAGGTTTTGAAGACTTTTTTTTTTTTTTTTTTTTCATGTGTTGAGCTTAATCTTTTCCAGCTTCATTTCTATTAAGGTTGTAGGAGGTTTCAGTTATTTTTCTTTCTATTTCTTTTCTCCTGCTGCTGCATTTGTAGACACGCCATCTCCCTGGTCTCCACGATGTGATGTATTATGCATGCCCTTTCTAGTGGGATTGGGGTGGGAGAAGCAACAAAGAGACGGTGAGCCCCGAGAGGTCACATACCCCGAGGAACGCCCACTGATGACAATGCTGATTGACCGCAGCGAACCGTCTGCAGGAACTGGCGGGGTAGGATTCAGAAAAGAACATTTGTTTTCTTTCATCCAGGAGCCTGAATGAAGAGCAATCTTTCTGTTTGTTACAGTGATGGGTAATTTGGAGCACTTCCCTTTGCATGAAGAAATTTGCTATTCTAATCAAAATCTCGTCCCTTTCTACAAACCATTATAAGATACTTATGAAAATAGGCAGATTCAGATTTCCTGTTTGAATCTTTGTCAGCTTTCACTTTTATGCTCATTTGCAGAATCACATAACTATGAAAGGCCAATTAGTTCTAAGTCCCCAGAAAGTGACAGAATAAATTGCTTTCTTCCTAGCAAATCAAGAATAATATTGCGGGTGCGGTGCAAAAGTGTCCACCCAGAGATTTCAGTTCATTTTATCAATCTAATAGAGTGCTTTTGGCCTGTCTTTCTGTGACTGGTGCTTCCAGTGTACACTTTTCTGTCAGAGCTCTTATATAACACTTCTCTACTTCCACGCAGAGATAGGATAAATCCGTACATCTGAGCCGTGCTTCGGTCAAGATGCTTAGTGTGGAATAGATCGCTCACTCCAGTCAACGTTTATTTAAGTTAAATCAAAGCATTCATAGAATTCTCTTTAGCAGTGTGGACTCTCACCAGTTTAATACCCCTTAATGCAGCGTCGTGGGCATTTAATTTCTTTTTTTTTCCACAGAGAGTGGCTGGGATAATGTTACTGTTAATTGCAATCGCTATGCAAATATGATTGGAGACCATAACGTAATTGTAATTTTCAAAATCAAGCTGTCTCAAAAGAGATTCAGCCGATTATGGCTTTTCTGAGATACTGCTCCTCCTAAACACACATATGTGAAAATTGCTTCCTTTCTCCGTATTTCTCTCTGCGGCTTTTCTTCATCTCTTGAGCACTTTCGTCCCAAGTCGCCCTGAGCCAACTCCACCGTGCTGGGGAAGCTCAGGGCCCCCAGGGGAGAGAACACAATTTTTCCGAGCTGTAAGGGAATTACTGTTATAGCAGCCATTAAAGGTCACGCCCAGTCAGTAACACGTGTGGGAATCAAAGTAAGGTTGATCCCTGAAGAAGCAAGGCATCTCTCTGTTTCACACTCTCAGGATTTTCACTGAAAGAACCTTTGCTGCGTTTTCGTCATTGCCAGAAGTATGATTCTTGGTGCCTGAGAAATGAGGGCATTTCTCTTGACTTAGAATTATTTTGTTTTCTTGAGTCCATTAGCTGGTACTGAAAACCAGTGAATTACAAATCATTTCTTGTTCACATGGGGCACATACTTTGATATAAATGAATTGTATTCAGTAGGTGGTGTTATAATGAGCAACTTATTTATTCACAATAACTGGATACCTGGGCCACAATCCATTTGTTGTTGTTGTTGTTCAGGGGAATAGATGTGGGATATTTGAGGAGTTTTGTTCTGGATTCCCATGGAGTCACATACAACATTTATATTAATGCCCAATGAGTTCAGCATGATTAGTGTCATTACAATGAATTCCAGAGGGATTAGTGAGGATTTGCTACTTGTTCAGAACTGTTGCCGTGTGGAGACTGTCCTTGTACAATCAGGGTGGCCTCATTTTGTCAGAACTTTGGGGTTAGAGATATTCCATAAAAAACATCTGTAAACTGTTATAAGATTAACATTCTTCCCCCTGTTAGAGATGACATTGCTAACTCTACTGCACTACTGGGGCTCATTTAATCTAGCAGTCATTTCAGCAAGCACTTCATAAAAAACAATTATTGAATTAATTGTGATGTTTCCAGTCCAGTGTTCATTTATGATATCCTCTCCACCTGTAAACTGCTCTCCCAGTTGCCTTGTAGAGGTAAAACTGGGTAATTTCATAGCCTATAAAATATGTGTTCCTTTTGTTAATATAAAATCTATGACAAGAACTCTACTGGTAGAGAATGTATAGTCCTAGTGTCATTCTGTCCTGCTCTAGGGAAATACAACCTTGTCAGTTTAGCAGGAGATAAGTTCATTCAAACTCTGTGCCTACCTTTCCGCCGTCCTTCCTTGAAAGGGCTCCTTCACGTACCTTCCCACAAAAATTCAAAAAGTCACTGAATGTTTTCTTCCTTGAGTTATTTTTAACTACATCAGAAAAGAAAAAAGAATACTCTGAAGCTTGAACATATTTATAAAAAGGAAAAAAAAAAACGTGTTTAATCTTCCCCAAATCTCACACATTTTATTTTTTGACTGGAGGTTCTAAGTTATATTTTTGTTTGATTCATTTGTGTTGTTTCCCAAAACTTCACAAGGTTGAGCTGGGCACCTTCATTTCTAAAGTTTGTTTTAAGCAACTTTCTAAGATGTGCGCCATATTGGGTGATAAAAAGAGCTCTGAAGATGGACCAGTCTGTAAAGAGCAGTTTGGAACTGACATGTCTGAGACTGGAACACAATGAGTTGGGGAGGCACAAATAAGGGTCTTTGTTTGGTTTCTACGCAATATGGAACCTTGAACCTCTAAAACACAGCACCAAGCAGCTCAGTATTTTCATATCTGAGTTTTTCTCTCATACCCACAGGCCACAGAGCAATTACTCCTCAGTGTCATAGTCAAAGTTACAGACACCACTTACCCGACTTATCTGACAATTTAAGGTGGAAATTCAGCATTCGTTCATCCTAAATGAACTTGGTATTTTTTTTTTTTTTTAAAGTATGGGTTGAGCCTAAATAAATTGTTCCGATGCAGAGATTATTTCTGGAACCAAACAATACATGCTTGGGGAGGTCTGATGGAGGAAGGTGTGTGTATACAAACTTGGGTGCTAGAAGACTCATTCAAGAAGTTCCACTTGAATAGAATTGCATTTGTATTTCACAAAAGTCAGTAGGGATCAATACTTCGAGTAACTTTTTGAAAAAAGTTTGGCTCACATTAAACTGTTGAGAAACTAATGACCCAGTGGTCAGCAATCCTCAGAAAATGGGAACCCCTACAACACAGGAGTAATGATCACAGACATCTTGGCCAACAGCAGTCCTTGATTCTGGTTGGAATATGCAGCCAGTATTCCTATGTTGTAGAAGGACAGAAGGAGGCAACGAGGTGGTGATTCCTCGTGATGTTTGGCAAGAAATAGTCACTGCAGTGGGGAGAGGAAGTGGCTGATAATCTGTACCTTCATTGTGGTCATGGTTGTACCAATTTCTACCTGTGCTAAAACACATAGACTTGTAAACCAAAAGCCATCAGTTTTACTCTATGCAAATTTTGAAATAGTAATAGAAAGCGTTATAGTTAAGTGACAGTTTAGACTAGTTCTGTTACATGTCACAGAGGAGTAAGAAGAGGGACTTGATTGATGGATTAACACATTAATATAAAAGCTAAGAGGAAAAAAATCACGTAATAAGATATAGTAGAAACAACAATTATATTTTCAAAAAAGACATTAAAAAATGCCTAAAAGTTGAATGTGTGAAGTTATTTGTAAGGATGCCCCATCAGTTTCTCTTGAAAGCTGACTCCCCAGATAGGCATTTAACCCTCTTATAATATGTTCCCAACCCACTTTTCAGGCTGCCTCTCCCTCTGTAGACCCTAATCCACAATTTATCTACAATCCAGAAATTTCAAAATTTTTTAACACTGAATGTTCTTCTGTTACTCATTGGGTGGCAAAACCTGATCTGAACTGACATGAGGTTTTTTATTTCCTATGTATGTCACTTTGCATGTTTGGTGTAGAAATACTACTTTGTTTGATTATGAGGTGATTACTAGGTGATTAAAACAGGGCATTTTTAATATATAGTATTGCAGTCCCCCTTTTTATAATCTGAAAAAAATCTGAATACCAAAACATATCTGACCCCAGTGGCTTCTGATAAAGGATTATGGGCTGTGTTTTCAAAAAAAATAGTGGAAAGACTATTTCTGAACAAAACAGATGGTGCCACCTACTACTTTAGAACGTTTCGTGTGTTTATGCTTTAGCGCCTTTGCTAATGTTACTACCTGTATTCTGGGTGTGTAGTTCTCTTAACTCAGCATGTGAAAGTCAAGTTTAAATGCCACCGCCTCCAAGCAGACCACCCCAGCTGAGCTTACCAACTATTTCTTTTCTGATCATAACTATATTTCATTTCCTTCTAGATTGTAATTTTCATGAGAGCACAGACTACTCTGATTACACATGACAGCTTAGGATGGTTACTACTATAGCAGGGTTTGAACAAAAGCTGTGGATTTATAACAAGGACTAAGATTAGAAAATCTCTGGAAGAATGGGCAAGGATATAGGGCAAAGCTCATGGTTCAAGACTACAAATAAAATGTTGATTGAAGTTGAGGATTTACCATGGGCCTTGGTAGAAATAGGTTGGCATAAACATAGTTGAGGCGTCTATATAATAAGACTAACCACCATACAATAATCACTGATTAAGTACCAGAGCCTGTGAATACATTTTAGAGTTGTTGTTGTTGTTGTTGTTGTTGTTACTAGAGAGGGAAAAGGTGGGGGGTGGGAGCAGAGGGAGAGGGAAAGGCAGAATCCCAAGCATGTTCCACACCCAGCACCGGGCCCAATGCAGGGCTCAATCTCAGGAGTCTGAGATCATGACCTGAACTGAAATCAGGAGTCAGAAGCTCAATCAGCTGAGCCATGCGGGTGCTCTAGAGTCATTATGTTTTTAATCCTCAAATTTTTGAGTAGTTGTTATTATCCCCATTTCTCAGGTAAGTGACTAAAACTTAGCAAGGGTAAGCTCTTGGCCAATATCACTTAACTACTAAGAAGCAAAGCTGTGAATTGAACTCTATATCTCTAACACTCTGGCTCTTGTTTATAACCCAGTCTGTGGCACTGCCTTCTCAACTGGGGCAAACAGAGGCAGTAAGAAATGAGATGTGGGTGAGATACATGCTGGAGTTGGGAACTTGGGACAGGATTTGGCATGACTTGCAATGCATGCCACTTTACCAGTAATGTACAGTGTCTAATTTTGATCTTATATTTAGGAGCACTCAGGTTTTTCCTAATAAGCTCTGAAGCATCACCTCTTTCTACACCTTCCAGTTCTGCTATCTCTTAAGGGTCGCTTTGATACCCCTAACTGAGGCAACAAATACACCTGCAGCTACTCTCTATATGAAACCATAGAAGATAAGTGAGAAAAGAGATTAAACCACATGTGGGGGATCAAGTGGAGACAGAATACTTGAAAGTCTTGAGATTTTCTATAGGTGTTCTTCAGAATATTTCCTCTTTTGGAATTCTTGAACCTAACAGGAACCATATCATATCTATTCTTGTTCTCAGCATTAAATAACACAGTGTCTTGGATATAAAAGGAAATACATAATTGTTTATGGAATGAATTCCTGCTAATAGAGATGGGACATCTTGATAAGAACATAGTGTTGTTGACACCTATTTTAGGCAGTTTCCTTATGCTCTGAGTTTTGGAGATTTCGGAAAAAAGTTTAGCTCTTTATAAATGTTCAAAGAAGAACTAATACATTTTTTATTTCTTTAGTTGGACAAAATGTTGGAAACCTCATTAATTTCCCCCAGCATTGTTTTATGGTTGCTGTAGCCTGAAGGATTTTTGATGCATTGAATCCAATGGGAGAGCATCCCAATAGCGTCAACAAAAAGCTGCCACTCCATATTCTGCTCAGTTCAGCCTTTCATTCTGAATCCTATCTGTGCAATCAGCAACTTTCACTCCGGGAAAAGAGACTGTAGATGAATTAATGAGAACGGACTTAGCATAGGTCCCCCTCAACAATTTATAGCAAGTAAATTAAAATCACCTGTTGGTCCAGTGTATTAGCAGTGCTGGCTCTTTGCTCAAACCCTTCAGGATTAGTTTAAACTCAGAGGGATAAATAGGCATAAATAAAAATGTATTTTTCCATCTCTCATTCCACAAAGTTGTAAAAAACCAGTTGAGAATATTTTTCCTATTATATTTGGCTTTTACTGTTCTTGAAAAGCAGGGAAAAGTAAAACATAAGAGGGTGTGAAACTCCTACTACTTTGGCTCTGTAATATGTAGACATACACAAAAATGGGCTGTTCCATTATTAATCAGTAAACATTGACAATGGAAATATTATATTAAGTAACCATGTATTTTTTTACTCAGTGTTTAAGAGGTTGACGTTGATTGTCATCAGACTTCTAATCCAAGAACCAGCTAGAGAAAAATCTTGGGTTTTTCTCGTTGATATGCCAAGTGAGTGAAGATATTTTAGCGATCTCTGAGAATGGACATGGGGGGTTGATTCTCCTGGTCCGTCTTTGGAGCACTGGAAGTTACACCAAGGACTCTCAGTACCTCCTGCAATGATTGAATTTATTAATATGTGATCAGAGACATAGATTTCAGCAATGGACGATTCTTGAATTGTACCTGTTCCCAAGTGGAGCCAGTAAATCAGAAATACTTTGGAACTCTTGTTAAAAGCACAAATGTTGACGCTTCAAGCCACACCTAAATTGTCAGAATCTCCGTGGTTGAGGCCAGTGAATCTATTTTTCACAAGTTTTATAGGTAATTCCTATGAACAACCAGGTTTAGGAGTCAATTGCTAGTCTAGACCATGATCCATTTATTCTGCAAATAGTTATTAAGTTCCTGTGGCTAATGGTCAAGTGGACTATGGTTAGTCAACCAGTTTGTGTATATCCATGGGATCATTTGCCTGAGTCTCCAATCTGCTCAAGGAACCTGGGTACTTAATATTTAAATAGAATGTTCTCAAACCCACAGGTTGTCCATCGTGAGAAACCCAATATTCTTCACAGTGTCTTTGAGGATTACGGAAGGAAACATAACTAGTTTGATTTATGTTGTGCTGTATGCTTGAGGTATGCAAAATACACAACAGATTGGTGACTTTGGGGGGACAAAATGCAAATTATCATTAATAATCATTATCATTAATAATATTTTATGTTAATTAGATGTTGAGATGTGTATTTTAGATTTACTGGGTTAAATAAATAAATTTCGCCTGTTTCTTTTTTAACGTGGTCACTAGAAAATTTAAAATTACATGTGTGCCTGGCATTATATTTCTGTAGGGTAGCACTGCTCTGTATTTTAGAGGACTGTAGCCACAGGAAATCAGATAGAGCATTCAATTTCTTTTAATCGCTATTTTGAATCTTCCTTCCTCCATCTCCAAAATATGATTTTTTTTACCATTTTTTTTTTTTTTAGCACCAACTGTTTGTCAGAGTACTCTATAAATGTTATTTCTAATTGTTGTAACAAGCTTCACACTGATGTTATACTGGTTTTTCAGAGGGAAAAGAAATTGCTGCTGATAGAAGGTAGCTAGACATCAAAGAGTTACTATTTATGGCATATTTACTCTATGCCAGGCATTATATGTATTATATATAAAAATATGCACTATGCCAATTTTGCACACGAGTGGAATGTGGTTTAAAGAGGTCAGGGAATTCGTCCAAGCCCTGTGCTAGGGTCTAACTGAGACTGACTCCAGAGCCCTTGCTCGTTCTGCCACCTCCACTAATAAGGAAGTCTGTATCATTTTCTGAGCATCGTTATTTAATAAGCTGCAATACAGGGAGGTAAAGTGACTGGCTTCTATTTTATCAAATACGTGGTTATCCTTGGTTTGGCAATGTTTGAGGTGGGACCACATGCCCCTCTTTCACTGCTTATTACACAACATGTGTCATTTGAGACTTCAAGCAACTTTTTTTTTTTGCCTTCGTATTCCCCTGGGCTGAAGCAAATGCAGATAAAAGGCTCATTCTGGTCTCACCCTTATCCTTCACCCCAGGGCAGCTCTCGCAGGTGTTCAGCCATTCTGGAACATGGTACCGCTATGTGCTGGCAATAGAGCTGTGGGGGGAAATGCACCTATTCATAATTAGCATGACTAACTAGCATCCTCTGGATGATGACTAATCCAGGGCCAAGTACTTGGACGAGTTATCTACCTTGGGGGCCTCTGGGTAATGGTGGTGGCGCGTGCACCTGTATTCGTGTTTGCAGAGGGTGAAGACATCAGGAAAGTGGCTCCTGCTGATTTGGATAAGCCAGTCAAGGAATCAGAAAATTGATCAGTAAAAAAAAAATGCCTCTTCATTATGGACCCAAGTGGGTGCAGCAGGGCCTATCATCTCATAATATGATACAGAATGCAAGAAGAACGAATAATAGCATGTTACAGGAATAGCTGCCATGAGCTAGCCTTCGTGCCAGATGCTTTCCAGATACTATATCTCATCCTCACTGGAAACCTGGAAACCTAAGTGCTACTATCTCTAGGGGAGGAACGTAGGACTTTCAGACTGAAGACACCAGAGAGCCTCAGAATGGAGTTTCCAGCCTATTTTGGTCTTGTGGAACTGTTTTTGTTTTTATAGTGCAATTGATTCTACCAAAAAGAGAAATTTTGGAAAAGTAGCAAATTTTAATGGATGTTTATTGCTTTTATCTTTGCTTCTGGAAACATAATGCCATTGTTATAATTTTCTGAAAGTCAGAAAGCAAGCTACCTGAGTTGTTTTGCGGATATGAAACAAACTTCAAAGAAAATCTGGTTTACTTTTCCCTCCATATTAAATTGTGATATTTATATTTTACTCATCCTAAATGTATAACAAGGGAAAAAAATTAAATCTCAGTTCCCCATTCTACCCGCTTTAGTTTTTATACCCAAGAATATACCCTACTGAAAGGATACTGACTTTTACTAAATTTTGATTTTTTTTTTCCTAAATAAGAGGAAATTGGCAAATTGAAGAAAAAGTAGGGGCTGTGGCCACTGTTTAGAATAAAATGCATAGCAGGAGTTAAATAATAACATTCTTAAAATAACATTGATAAGTAGCCACATGATAAATTGAAGACAGATTGTTATGTTTTAAAATGGGAGGCTATTCCACAGATAGCATCAAACTAAGCAACTTTCAAAGATATGAAACTCACAAATGTTGAAATACTGCAGTAAAATTACATTTGGGAATTCAAAATAAATCCTCTGGCAGATATCTAAACCCCAAAAGTGGCAATTACAACATATGAAGAACAAATGTGGGCCTTACTATGTTTTTAATACACCATAAATTAAATTATTTCTAATGTGAGTTGTTTAATACTATAAAATTTGCTTTTCCTAAGGGTTGGAAAATGTAGTTAGCATTGTACACATGTAAATATTATTTACTATAAAAGAGGAGACTTTAAAGCCAAGTTGCTGAGGTTTCTAGAGGGGTTATGTTGTATCAGCAGAAATAAAATCTCCATTTATTTGCCTCTGCAGAGAACAGCATAACATCAAGAGAAGGGCTTGGGAGTTGGGCCTGGTTTTGAACCCTTACCCTTATACTTTCCAGCTGTATCATCAGTGACACATCACTTAACCTCTCTGAACCTTAATTGAAATGAAAAATGGGTATAGTAATAGTAACATTGTCAGGAAGATTAAGTTAAATAACATAAATGAAACTCACAGTAGAAATGTGAAAATAAAAAATATTTGTTTTTCTTTGTTTTTGATAAGTTTACCCAGGAAAGTAAATTAATATGGAAGTGAAATTTCCTAAAGTGATCTTATATTTCTCATTATTAAAAAACTCCTGGAATATTTTAAGATCTACAGATGCTTGGGATTATTCACTAAAGAACTTCTAGGGTGTTTCACCAAAAGGTAATATTTAGAGTCATTTAATGTTATTACCAACTCATTGTCAAATCTGTTATATAGTGGTCTGTATCTGTATAAAAATGCTTTGTATTTTTAACTCGTGTTCTTTAATCAATCATGTGTTTATAGCTTGTTTATGATTAAATTATAAGTCACTCACGGTCAGGGATTTCTCCTACTATTCTCTTATATTAAGTGCTTGGTTTAAAAGCAAATTCACTAAGTATTTCTACTAGGAAAATAAAAGTAAAAATATGAGTCTTGGACACACGTTTAAAGCTCGATTTTCTAAAGAAAATCTTTAAATATTTACTTCCTTTAGTATTCTCCACTGCTCATGAAACTGAAAGCCAGCCAGGCGGAAGACAGCCTGGAATATGGGTCCATAATGGTCTTTCACACATTCTGTGTCACAATTCCTAGAAACATGTCCTGTTTGCTTGCAGAGAGGACCGCACACTGATCAAATCCTATGGTCCACTTCTCCATGTCATTGAATCTGTACTCTGACTCCTCTTCTTCAAGAAGTATCCTGTCCTCTTGCTACCTGCTGAAACTCTACCTCCTTCTTCCAAGCACATCCCAAATTTAGATATTGTCCTCTCTATTCTCTGGAACCTTTAACCACTTTGGCTTTATCTCTGCTACAGAACTTAAAGGTCACAGGGACCTATAACAGACTTTAGAGAGAGCTATTATACAATTTGCATCCCTAGCTGTCCACAAATACCTCCATCATAATACTTACCAGATGGCATTGAACCTCCTTGCTGGTTCTCCAGTGCATCCCGTAGTGGTAGGGGGTGGGGAGGGTGTTCCTGGATGCCCTCCATTGTTGTACACACGTAGCCTCACAAAGTGCCTGACAAACAGAAAACCCTCAATAAATGACTGTGGAGTGATTGAGCATATCATCTGATGGTTGAATAACTCTCAAAATCAGTTTCTCGAGACTATGTTTCATTTAAGTAGAATTAAATGTGATAGGTCTCATACTAGATCTACGTGCTTCCTAAAACTGCAAAACCCTATTTTGTTGTTATCTTTTTTGTTTCTTTTAAAAATGAAAAGACAATTTAGCTAATTACCCCATAAGCCTACTTTCTTCCCTTAGCATTCTTTACCCTTGCATCTACCAATGGGTGCCAAAAAAGTATATGGGGTGAACGGGCTGGGTGAATCTTACATTTAGAAGCACATCATCAGAAGCAGTATGACCAGTCAAAAATCGCTGCTTATACATGCCTAGAAGAGTAAAATAAAAAGGAGAAAATTCTCTTTGGGTGGTTGGGCTTTTTTTGTTTTTGGTGTTTGTTTGTCTAGAGAAACACAAACAATGTCAGTCTATATACTTCTAATTTTCTAACAATGAGGAAATTCTATTTTGTCATAAGAAAATTGCAAAGCTTTTGTTTTGCTAAAGCAAAACTTAAAACAAAAACTTAAAAGAGGTGATTAGCAAGTAGAATCTAGGTGACCTGATAGTTGACTGAATATAATACAGTACACAGGAGAATCCAGAGTGAATCGACAAAATCATCAATTAACAGATAGATTCCTATTTAATTATGTTTTCAGTTTTAGGTTAGATCTGATATTCAAATTTAGAGTATCTTATGTGTTTGTTTAAGAAGGATTTCATCGTGAATTTCTGTGTAATATTTTATTGTGAATCATTCTCTTTATTACAGCAAATTTAATGTTACACAATAGGCATATCTCTGTGTTAAAAATATTTTTACAAATAAAATCATTTTAATGTGAATGAAAACTCTTTAATTCCGGGAAAGAAAACTTATGAAGTTTTTTATAATATTAATAGTGAACACTTTTACTTATCTGTAAAGCAAACTTAGACTTTCATTGATTGTAATTTATTTCAGAAGGAGGCTCTAAATGTGGTAAAATTAGATTCTAAAATTATTTTATTTTGCTGATATAACTCATTATGAAAAAAGGAGAAAATGTTCTTACATAATCAACACAATTTCTAAAAGCTTAATTTTCAATATTGTGGTTAATTTTTGATTTGTTAATTCTGTCTTCTGGTAAGTTCTCTTCCTTCTGTTCCCTACTATTGCAGTTTCTTGGTTCCTTTTCCCAAAATCCACTCTTTTCAGAACTGTGGTCTAAAATGAAAAAATAAAAATTGTGAATTTCATCATAGAGCTTCTATAAGCGTTTTTTGAAGACTATAGCTATTGTCATCATGTCACACAGTTGACATGGAAACTAGAAATTAAGGAAAAAAGACATAGTCCTTGCTTCTTGAGGGAATAAATAAAAGGAGATATGATATGTCAGGTGGTAAGAATAAACGCTGCAGTGAAATTAAAAGCAAGATAAAAGGTATGGGGCTTGCTGGTGTGGTTGAGGACTGGTATTTGTATAAGGAGGTCAAGAAAACCTCACTGATAAGGTGACATTTGAGGAGAAATCTGAAAGAAATTAAGGAGCCAGCCATGTAGCCATCTGGAGAAAAGAGTTCCACACTGAGGGATTAACAAGAGCAAATGCCTTAATGCAGGAGCATACTTGCAGTGTACTTGTTCACAGATTTGGAATCACGATGTACAGCTGGGTTGGACTGAATGGAAGAGTGGGAGACGAGGTCAAAAACGGTGAGTGATGCGGCCAGACATACAGAGTCTGGCTGAGTTACGTAATGACTGACTTTTTTTCATGGTCCTTGAGTATGTGCTGAAAAGTGCTACAATCTGACTTACAGTTTAAACGAGTTCCTCTGCCTGCTTCTTTCAAAATGGATTGCTGGGGAGCAAGGACGGAAGTAGGGAAAGTGACTAAGAAGCTGTTTCAAAAATTTTGCTGACTAAGAGTTGATAATGGGTCAGATCAAGGTGGTGGAAGCAGCAATGGTAAGAAATACTCTGCATAGGGGCGCCTGGGTGCTTCAATCGGTTAAGCATCTGCCTTGGGCTCCGGTCATGATCCCAGGGTCCTGGGATGGAGCCCCACATCGGGCTCTCTGCTCAGCAGGGCGCCTGCTTCCTTCCTCTCTGCCTGCCTCTCTGCTACTTGTGCTCTTTCTCTCTGTCAAATAAATAAATAAAATCTTTTAATAAAAAATTTAAAAAAAAGAAGAAAAAAGAAATGCCCTACATACATTTTAAAAGTAGGATCAATAAGATTTGATAAACAAAAGATGAAGAAAATCAGACTCTTCTTTGGCCTGAGAAATTGGAAGAATGGACTTGCCATATACTGAGAAGATTAGGGAAGAGGAAATACTTGTTTGCGGGGATGATAAGAATCAAGCATTCATTTTTGGGTATATTTAGCTTGAGATTCCAATTAGATTTCCACCTAGAAATGTCAAGTAAGCAGTTAAATATATGGATTTGGAGTCCAGAGGAGAAGTCTGAAGTAGACACACACATTTGAGAGATACCAGCATGTAGATGGACTTAAAGTCATGAAACCAGAACAGATTATTGAGTGATCAGTCAATCACAGAGATATAAAAGAATGAAAATTCCAACATGGCTTTCCAATGTTTAGCGGGAAGACGAGGAGGAGCAGCCAGGGAGGATGACATTCCGGCAGCCAAGTGAAGACAGTGTTTCAAAAAAGCAATGGTAATCAAGTGTGTCAAGTGCTGTTGAGAGAGATAAGAATGGAGTATTGATTATTGGTTATAGCAGTGGGGATTCTTTTTTGACCTGGACAAGAGCTACTTTTGTAGAGTGGTAAGAATGATTGGAGTGAATTTCAAAGTTAATGGAAGGAATGGTATTAGAGATAGAGAGTATAAGCAACCCTTCTGAGCAAATTCTTATAAAGTGAAGCTGAAAAATGAGACAGTAAATGAATATTTTTAGTGGGAGAGATTATTATATGTTTGATGATGACATTGATCTCATTGAGAGAGGAACATTGATGAAACTGGAGTGAAAAGAGAATTGTTGGAGTAATGTATTTGAGTAGGCAAGAATTGTTGGTTGTATCGTGAAGGAGGAACCAGAGAGTTTGCCTTTGACAGGGTGGTGAGGAAATCATCCACAATAACAAGAGAGAAGACTGAGTGTGTGGGTACAAAGGCTGGTTGGTTGGCAGATGTTGGGGGAGGTTATGAGACTGGTACAAGGTTATCAGCACAAAGTAAGACCTGAGAGGGAGGTGTTGGAGTTTGAGGAGGAACGTGAGCCTCTGTCATCCAGGAGAAAGTGAGGTGGAATGGACTAGGGAAATGATTTAGGATTTCTAAGCATTGAGGGCCTGCTAATTTGCATCATTAATAGCTACCTATTTCCTGAAATCCATGTTCTCTTCCTCCAGGTCACACAAATGACATTTCCCAAACTCCTTTAAAATTAAGTGTAACCTGATGGCTGGAATGTGAGAGGAAGTGATGTGTTCCACTTTCAGGCCAGCTTCAATTGGCTTCTCAGGATCACTCCATTCTATTTTCGCCCTGGCTAATAGGATGGAGATAAATCCTAGAAGGACCTTAGAAAGCCACAGATTTCTTTTTTCAGTCTGGAACACCAAATGGAGGGTAGGCATGCACCACTGACCTATTCCCTTAACCAATATTGTTACATGAGCAAAAAATCAGCTTCTGCTCTATTTGTGACATTATACATTTTTGGGAGGGCAGACAACACAGGGTAGAGAGGTTCATGTCCTAAAGCAGCTAGATAGGGAAAAGCTAAATAACTGATGTGTTTCCATGTTTTATGTGATTTTTAAATTCTTTTCTTTAGTTTCCTTACAAATTAATTTCTAAAACTATCTCAAAAATTTACTGAAAGAATAAATAGTTGAAAATAAATAAATAGTTGTTAAAGTGTTTATAAATAAAACACCTAATACAAAGAACATATTACATTTTAGTATTTTATATATTATATGTATGTGTATTTTACACATTTATTTGTCTATTTATATTTATGTATTAGTTTCCCAGGGCTGCCATAATAATGTGCTACAAACTGGATGGTTTAAATAGCAGTTTTATTATCTTATTATTTCAGAGGCTAGAAGTCTGAGATTAAGGTGTCAGCAGGGTTGGTTCCTTCTGAGGGCCATGGAGAGAATCTGTCCCATTTCTGTCTGCTTCCAGGGATATTCTGGCAATCTTTGGCATTCTTTGGCTTACAGACACATCACTCCAATGTCTGCCTTTCATCTTCCAGTGTGTTCTCCTGTGTGCATGTCTGTTCAAATTTCTCCATTTTATGAGGACTCTGATCATACTGGATTAGGGCCTATGTCAATGATTTCATCTTAATTTGATTGCCTCTGTAAAGACCCCATTTCCAGATAAGATTGCATTCTAATGTGCTAAGAGTTAGTATTCCAATGTATGTTTTTTGGGGAGACACAATTCAACCCATAGCAGTATTACATGAGGAGATCCAATAGCAGAAGGGAAGGAGCACGGACTCTTGAATCTCATGGAATTAGGTTGGAATCTCAGCCTTACTATTCACTATCTTTGTTACTGAATCCTAGGCATTTCAATTCTCTGAGCCACAGTTTCTTCTTTTCTAAAATCAGGGTAAGGACAGTTTTATTAGGTTTTCATAAGGGTTAAACAAAATATTAGGCACTTCTTAAGCACTTGGTAGCTATTACTCAGATGGTTATTACTCAAATAATTATGATACACACACAACAAATAATTGTTATGACTCAAGTGTACATTACAATACTCTATTGTTGCTATGGAAATATTACAGAGTTAAGGAATGATCTTAATATCTCCTCAAAAAAAAAATCCAGGTAACCTAAGCTTTCTTAATTCAATTACCATTAATGTCATTGTTTCAATGTAAACTTGACTCTGGGACTCACAATCTCAAGGCATCTTTTACTAATTGACACCTGTACTTGAATCCTTGTCCTTAGCTGAGTTTTATTTGATACGAAATGATAGACATATCATGGGATTAGCTACTTACTTCAAAGTCATGTTCTTCCGTGATTTGGGTGTTGAAATGAATCAGTGGTTTGCAGTTGAAAAGCTAATGAACTACTCAAGGACTGAAAAGCTCCCCAAAAGTTTAGATTTCTGAAAGTGCCTATGCATCTGAGGGACACACAAGCAGCTCCTCTTCAGGTGTCACATTGTCCTTGAAATGGAGTGGTACCCGATTTCACAGTAGAAACGCATGATTCTTTGCTGCTCAACCATTCTCTAGTCAATCTACTGCCAGAACAGTAGTTCTAAAAGCACATTCATTTTTCTCTTTTTTCTTTTTTTTTTTCCCCCTTTTTTAAAAAAACTTGTAAGGTTTATTAGTTTTCCCACCAGGATGAACGGAGCGGGAGACAGCTGCTGGGCTAATAGCAGGAACAGCTGGTTGTACTATTTCTTCAGTTAGTGCATATACCTGTTTCTGTTCACCTACAGCCCGACAAATCTGATCCTTTGCCACAAATGCTAACCCAGAAATGGAACCAATGGAAAAACAAAAGAAACAAAAGGAAAAAATGAAGTCTCTCAACTGGAAATGGATGTGGGTAAGAGGAAATGGTGACGTTTAGAAAGCAATTGTAATATCAAATGAATCAGGATATGAGTATTAAGAGAAGCAAACGGAAAAGTGACAGACAGTTAAAGGCAAATGGGTGTGTTGTCAGACATCTTATGCTGCCTTTTGTCCAAGTGGATTAACGCATTGGCATACTATAGCCCCTGGCAGCTTTTTTTCCCCTTACATTTTTCACCTGTCACTATACAATTTGTTTCAGAGCTAGCTTTTGGAATTAACTTAAAATGGATTCTGGGGCTTCCAGTAAGGGACAAAAGAGGGGGAAAAAAAACAAACAAACAGTTGACATGAAAGTCATCACAAATCATTCACAGCCGTAACTGTACTGCCTGTGTCCCATTTTCTATTTACCAAGCTGAGTGCTAAGTACGTTCACATCCACTCTACACATTTTCTTTATAAGGACCATAAAATGCTTGTTGAGCTATTAGCACCTGCTACAGCTAGGGTTTCATTAAGGAAAATAGATACAGTACCTGGAGACGTCAGTCATAAAACTCCATTCAGAGTACAAACAGTGCTTAAAAACGGCAGAAGGACAGCAAAAAGAGAAGATGGGGTATGGCCATTAGGCTGGAGTTGGAGGGGGAGAAGCAGAAAGGAACTGAAGCAGAAAATTAAATGGTCTGATGCTGACTTTGAATAATAGCTCCTGGGTGACCCTGAATCTTACAACTGGAAGTGTGCACATATTAAAATTCTCCAGTTGTGATCAGTTTTCAGTGTGCAAGATATTTCCCCCTCTAAATGTGCTGTTAGGTGAGTGGGAAGAAGCCAGTCACTTAAAAAACTCTTGGAGGCTCTGCATCCATTTACATCCTTGTGAAATCTGGTGATTTCCTCTCCTTTCATTAACTCCTCCAAAAACATTGGCCCTCATGTGAGTCCTTCACTCATCAGAATCTAATTATTGCCATCCATTTCGGGTCCACGGCCCAGCCCTGGCGCTCAGAGATCACCACTGGGGAAATCAGGCCTGTGGAGGTGTTGGTTAGCCCTGCCAGAGACATCTCCACAGAGAGGTTGTTTTCCCCCAACCACTCCCATCTTTATTAACTCTTCTTTAGTTTAAAAACTGCCTACCCTTTTCCATCTTCAATTATTTTCACCAGTGATTTCCCACAAAGCAAACCCCATCTGAATTGTTGAACCTTGGCATTTAGGCTTTGATGCCTTACAATTACTTAATTCCACTAATAGTAGTATTAAGATAAAAGCCCATGGTGTCTCTGACTTTTCTAATATTTTTGACATAGGCATTGCTTGGTTGTCATTTTTCTATTTAGAGGAAGAAATTTTTTTTTCTGAAACAATTTCTCTTTAAGATAATTTTGGGAAAATAACTCAAGATATTTCTGAGGAGAGGGAATATACTTTTATAGAGAAATACAGGAAGAAAGACCTTGAGGTGAATTTTTGCTTTTATGTTTTTTGGGGGGCAATGTAGTCTGACATTGTACTAGATGTTAACATCTAGTTCAAGTTCTTTCTTTCTTTCTTTCTTTTAGTCCAAGTTACTTCTGATCAACTAGCGATGCTATGTGCAAAACAAGGAGCTTGAAAAATTGCTTTATTTTAATAATTTTCAAATATTTATCTCTTCTTATTTGATTATGAAGAATGCAAAGAAAGTGATATTTTCTTTATATTGAGATTATGATATAAATAAGAAAAGGCTAAGCAAATGATTGAATTATAATATCCAAAAGAAAAAATCATACTTTTAACTCCTAAGAAGCCCAATGAATGTATTTTTACTTCTCCTGTCTTCAATCCTACATTAGGTCTAGAACCACCAATTGTATGCCATTCTGTCCTTCACAGACGAACTTCTGGGTCATGAAAATAGTAAGTCACATAGCCCCTTTACAATGCCTGGTTCTTTTGTCCCCTGACTGATTCCCACTGTATCAGTTTTCTATTGCTGCTGTAACAAACTACCACAAACCTTTAAAGACTTAAAACAACACAAATTATTATCTTACAGATCTAAAGGTTAAAAGTCCAGCATGGGTCTCCCTGGGTTAGAATCCAAGTGCCAACAGGGCTGCACTCATTTTTGGAGGCTCTAGGGAAGAATCTTTTTCGTTGCTTTTCTTTAACTTCCAGAAATTGTTCAAATTCCTTGGTTCATGAAACCCTTTCATTTTCAAAGCTGACAATGGTCAGTCAAGTTTTTATCTGGCTCTGACATTTCTGCCTCTGTCTTCCCATTTAGGGCCACTTGTGATTACACTGTGTGCACTCAGATAATTCAGTATGATCACTATCTGGCCCACTGATTAGTAAATATTATCCCATCTACAACCTTAATTTTTCCTAGCCATGTAGCATAACATATTTACAAATTCCAGGGGTTAAGATGTAGATATTTAGGAAGGCCATTGCTCAGCCTACCATACCCACCCTCTCAGAGGTCTGAAGTAAAAGAGAGATGAGATTAACTCTTGAGATTACTCTGGAAATTTCCAATTACATAGACCTGAGAACTATTTGAAGTCAACTTTTTTTTTTTAAGGTGTATTTATTTGTTTTACAGAAAGAGCACAAGCAGGGGGAGGACAGAGGGAGAGAAAGAAGCAGACTCCCCACTGAGCACGGATCCTGAGGCAGGGCTCCATCTCACCACCCTGAGATCATGACCTGAGCCAAAATAAAAAATAAGACACTTAACCAACTGAGCCACCCAGGTGCCCCATAAGATTAACTGTTACTCAAGATTTATCTTCAGTGAACGATAAGCTTATATGTAACTTCTGCTTTAGTTTCCTGTTTTTAATGATGTGTCATAATTTTGGATTGGAGACATGCTGTGATATAAGAGAAGGAATATGACCTTTGGGATCAAAAAGGCCAGTATTCAAATCCCAACTTCATAACTCAGTGAGTCTTTGTTCCCTCATTTCTACAATGGGGACAAAGATATCTATCTTGAGGGCTGTGAAGAGGACAAAATTGATGCAAGCAAAAATATTCAAACAAAGCATAATATTTGTACAAATAGTGATAGGTTATATAACTCCTTTGAGAAGTACCTGACACACGGTAGCTGTTTGGGCAAAGGTTATCGCTCTCCCTGGTGCTCAGGGTAAAGAGTGACTCAAGCATCACCACATTCTGGAGGCCAGATCTGATCTGGGACTCTCAGGACTCAGGAATTTTGAATCTGGATTCCTGTAAAATCCTAAGGGCCAGTTCCAGTCTTTGGCCTCAGTTGGTCTTGGTGAGACTGTCATGGAGTCCAGATTTGACTGGCATAGTGATCCAGATTGCATGACACACAGCTGGTTCCATCCCTGGCAGTGACTTTTTTTTTTTTTTTTTTTTTTTAATGACAGAGAGAGAGAGCAAGAGAAGGAACACAAGCACAGGGGAGTTGGAGAGGGAGAAGCAGGCTCCCTGCTGAGCAGGGAGCAGATATGGAGCTCGATCCCAGGACGCTGGGATCATGGCCTGACCTGAAGGCAGATGCTTAAGGACTGAACCACCCAGGCACCCCCTTAGCAATGATTTTAGTCAGGAAGCAATTAGCCCTTTGAAACTGATAACTTGCTGCTCGTACTTATTTCTTTTTCTTTTATCATAGTTTATATTTCACTGCTAAATATAGCATGGGGAGAAATTATTTTGGCTGTGATACCTAGAAGAAGTGCACAAATAATGCTGTACTATTCAAATTAACATGGATTATATCATTAAGCGTGGAATACATAATCCTATAGTTATGTGTTATTTAACTCGTATTTTAGATACATTAACAGTATACTAGACTAAGGATAATAATAATAAGCTATCATATTCTGCTAAAATAATTGCATACTATGGTCAACAGAATAACAATCCCCAAAGGATGTCCACATTCCAATCTCGAACCTGTGAATGTCACTTTATATGGCAAAAGAGAACTAGGTTGCCGATTCAATTGAAGTGCTAGTCAGCCGACCTTGATATGGAGAGATTATCTTGGGTTAGCTGGGCGGGCCCAATCAGATCCCATGACCCCTTAAAAGTGGAAAAGTGAGGAAAAATAAAATAAAAGTGGAAAAGAGAGAACCAGAGAGATGGTCATGTAAGAGGGACTGGGCCTGCTTTGCTGACTTTCGAAATGACCTTTCATGAGTCCAAGAATACAGAGGGATTCTAGAAGCTGGAAAGGCAATAAAATAGATTCTCTCTTAGAGCCTGGAGAAAGGAACACAATTCTGCCAGCACCATGATCCTAGTCCAATGGTATCTGTTTTAGACTTGTAACCTACAGAAATGTAAAACAAAACATTGTTTTAAGCTACTAAATTGGTGATCTTTTGTTATAGGAACTATAAAAAGCCAATATATATCCTAAGTATCTAAATTGCTTTAGTAATTTATGGCTAAGTAACCTAAACAACTTATTGCATGGTAATAACTTTAAAAATAGGTTCCATGTTAATGTCTTTTAAATGCTGTGCCCATTACTTTATTTAATAAATTTCTTCCAAAATTGCATGCTTCATAGATCAGGTTTTCATGAAACCAAACACAAAAGATTGAGATATGATAGAGAATTTAAAAGCAGATTTCAAAGCAAATGTATGAAAGCACAAGGCATTGCCATTACCTAATTGTTTGCAAAGAACTTTGTTTCAGATGCTGTGACAGCTGAAAAATGAGAACCACATTTGACCAGGATAAATGATGTTCATGGTTTTTGGATGTGGAGAAAAAAATGTCAATTTACCTTTAAAAGCCATTTACTGTTTAAGTCTACCACACCTATAGTCTAAGGTATTAAAATTTTAAAGTTTTAAAACTGTGCAAGCTTTCAGGGAGGCCCAAGAATACCGACTCATGTGTCCTGTCATTCTGAGGTAGGAAGATCGTGTTTTCTGATGATGACATCATTTCACTGATCATTCTGACGACTGCCAAGTAGATGACAAGTACTTTGGAAAAGTCACGTATCCTCCCACTAAAAGGGCAAGAGAGGCCGGATCAGGACTGTATATATTGTTTTAGATCATTGTGGAGGACGGAAGGGGAATGGGTGTCCGCAAGTTCTAAGGCTCACATTTTCTGCTTTGCCTAACTGCAGTGCTTCTTCGGTGAAATGCATTCTTTCTCCAAGCTCTCATGTAACAGTCGGACTGTTGTCCCTTCCCTTTTACTTTCCACTTCAAAAAAGACAAATAAGGACATGGAGGAAACGCAAGTGAGAAATACTTCAAAGTCAGTTTTCTGCTTGTCATGGCCTAAACTCGTCTCTCCACTCCTGAGACAGACTTGCTGGAAGACTGAGGTTTGACTTAACACTTAAGAATGTTCCAGAAATGTGCTTTGTAGCAATGCCCCTGAAGAAAATGAATGCTTACTCCGTGAGCTGCTGTGAAGCAAGGCAATGCACACAGAGAGGCATCGTTCATCTTCTGGCTCCAGGGGCCTCTCCCACCAGCCTGTTTGACATATAAAATTTCCACCTCACTTGGTGGTAAAGTTGCTTGCTGCTGTCTCTGTATAGGGAAAAGTGCTAGAGTTCTGTAAAGGTGAAAAAGTTGTTTCTTTTGTAAAAGAAAAGTACAGAGAATGGAGTAGGAGGGGAAATAGGAAGAGGAGAGAGAACATAAAATTGATACGAGCACAAGAGAAGAAAAGAATTTAAATCTTTTTTTTTGAAAAGAATTTAAATCTTAATCACAAGAGGAGTCATCGTGTCTTCTGGCTGATTTGGGGACGACACTTTAAAAGGTTTACTAATTGAGTTACCCCATAACAACCCAGTTGCTGCAAAAAGGCAGTGCTACAATTTCTGTTTGTGCACAGGCGGAAAACACAGTTGCCTGCCTGCCTGAGTTGCTCTTGCTCATGTATATACATTTATAGACAATTTTTATTTGGTTCAATTATTTTTTATCATTTATGATCGCTGGACACAGGTTCACGTGGAAGCCACTTAGTGTCCCTGAAAAACTGAATGCATAATTTAAAATCCCTTTTCCACAGAATCTTGAAATCTTCAAAGCCCTGTCACCTCTCTGACCACTGTCTGTGAACTAGGGTGACTCGTCTGGCTGCAGAATAATATTAGTTTACATCATTAAGACTGGTGTTCATTTCCTGGATCTGCCACTGAAAGGACATCCCTTTCTCTTCTCCAAATCTTGTCTTCTCATTTGTAAAAATGGTGGTTGTAATTGGCAGAGTTCTTGGGAGAATTAGGTGAGAAGACATACAGAAAAATGCCTGCATCACCCCAGGATTTCGATGCTCTCTGTACGTGAGTTTTATACCTCTCTGCTTCGCCGATATTCTCCTTCCTCCTTATAATTACCTTACTTTTCCCTTTGTCATCTCTTCTTCACTCTCACTCTCCCCTGCCCCCCATCCAACAGCATTTTAACTTGTAGTTTCATTTCTGAAGCCCTGACTAGATTAAACTGGCAGGTTTATGTAATGCCCTAAAGAGCTGTTCCATCTATGGATCGTTCACTTGGGAATAGTTCGCATGATGGACACCATCGGAGTTCTAAATGTGGGTTACCACGGAATCACTCTAGTCTTTGCTTGCCTGTCTTTATTTGTGCATAATTGCCCGAAATAGAGGAGCAGCAATAAAAAACCAGAAATTTCTACCTCTGTGTTTCTGAAAGGACTTGATGATAGTACCAATCATAGCCCACGATGTAAGTCTCAGGAGGGTCATATGGAGACCTACTCAGTTACCAAATTAAATCATGAGTATTTATTGACTGCCTAATGTGTGCAAAAACTCAGAGATAAGGCGATGAATAAAATGGACACAACTGTAACGTTTAGAGACGCTTAAAGCGTTTATACCAAAAAATGTTGAGATATGTATATATATATATTTGTGCTTCTAAAAATTTGAATTAAAGGATTATTTTTAATTTTAAAATATACAGAACACTTATCATTGTAACCACTTTTAAGCATACAGTCAGGTGACAATAAATACATTCATATTGTACAACCATCACCCTCATCCATCCGCAGAATTCTTTTCCATCTTGCAAAATTCAAACTCTGTACCCATTAAACAATGAATCCCCCCACCCAGGCACTGGAAACTAGTGTTCTATTTCTTGTCTCCATGAATTTGATGACTCTAGGTACCTCCCATAACTGGAATCATATAATATCATATATCATATATAATATATAATATTTGTCCTTTGGTGCCTTGCTTATTTTGCTTAGCATGATGTCTTCAAGGTTCATCCATGTTGTAGCAGGTGTCACAATTTCCTTATTTTCTTAAAGTTGAATAATATTCCACTGTGTGTATGTGTGTGTATATATATATATACATACCACATTTCATTTATTTATCTGTCCATTGGTGAACAGAACATTTCTGCTGCCTTTTAGCTGTTGTCTATGATTCTTCTATGAACACGAATGTGCAACTATCTCCTACACACCTTGCTTTCATTACTTTTGGGTATCTGCCTAGAAACAGGAATGCTGGATCATATGCTTATCCTACTTTTAACTTTGAAAAAACAGAAAAACTCTTTTACGTAGCTGCAGCCTTATTTGACATCCCTTCCAACCTTGTACAAGGATTCCAATTTCTCCATATCCTTGCCAACATTTTAAATTTTGTTTTACTTTATTTTGTTTTGTTTTGTTATTTTTCTAATAGGAGCCACCCTGATAAGTGTGAGAGGATATCTGATTGCAGTTTGGGTTTGTATTTGCTTCATAATTAGTGATGTTGAACAACTTTTCATGTGCCTATTAACCATTTGTACGTCTTCTATAGGAAAATATGTGTTCAAGTCCTCTGCCTATTTTTTTAAATAAGGCTGAGATTTTGTTGATGTTGTTTTTGTTGACATATTTTTAAGGCTAAAAGGACAGTAGATGATTATTAGTTCATTATGAAAGTGCCTTTTATATGCTGTTGTCTCCAAGGTCTAACGATTACAAAAATATAATATTTCAGATAAATACCACCTAATTTTAAAATATACTTTATTTTATGTTTAGTAATATGATTTCAGTAGCTAAGTCAAAACTAGGCCATCGGTTGGTTGTGCCTCATATTACATTATCTGGTCCCAGAAGTTAGGACTTTTCAGAAAGAGGCCCCTGCACCATTCCATTTTCACTCTCTCAGCTTTTTGTAAAGAAGTAAATCCTCCAGAGATAAAATTTCACATGCTTACTCATTGCGTTAATGAAAAGCAAAGTTCTGAAATGTGTCAAGGGTGGATTTAAAGGTTTTTTGTTTTTTGTTTTTTTTTAACTATTTATTGGAAGATTTTAAAACGATGCCAAAGAATAAACTGCAGACACAAGATCCTTCAGACCACTGGGTCACTTTTAATGAACAACCTTATTTAGATGAGTTAGTAAACATTATTTTAATCTTCTACTTTATGATACGTCAACAGAAACTAAACCAAGTTTTCAATATATCCCTAAGCATATGTCGGAATGTGGATGACTCACATCTTCTAAGACACCATTCTACCTTATATAAATATACTTGATCCTATTTTCTTGCTCACAGTAGAATAAAATGTTAATAATTTGGTGAGTCCCTGCAATTTTACTATCCATTTCTTCCTGGTTCTATATAACATTTGTGAGCACTAAACCCTAAAAGACTCAGGCAATTCAGTTTGAATAACCACTTAAAAGTACATATGCTTACTCAAAATAACTGAGCTACTTGATTCTGCAAAATGAAGTTGAAAAATCCCTGAAGAACAGACTCTTATGAAATAGGAGGTTGCAAACTGACTTTCATTTATATCCCTGGATATTTTTTCCAAGAAAATTACATTCACCCACATATTTCTTTACATAAATATTTTCTATTTTTAAGAAATAGCTAGAAACTCACTCAGGGTCATTTGGGTGTCAATCCACCTAGATTCTGAGAGATTAACTTTTAGATTTTATCCCATTGTTGGTTGAATTCCATCATTTGTCTAGAGTTCCTCTCTCCAGTCATATATACATTGTTAAATTAGTCTAATTATATTACAGTATTTAATATAAAATAATATACTTATATGTACCTAGTATCCAATAATACTTAATCTATAATAATATATAATGATAAGGTATCTTACTTTCTAAATGCACTTACAAATATTTATTGAACGAATGGTAAGCTGAGCATTGTTTTAAGTGCAGCATAGGCTCTGGTCAACAAGACATAAATGGTCCATGTCCTCATGAAAACTGCAGCAGAATGGAAAGATCATAAATAAATGAGAAGGCAAACAAGCAAAGTGCCACACAAGTACATTCTGGTAAGTGTCACAAAGAATACACAGAGATGGAGAATAATGTTGGTAGAGAGAAAATTAGAAAGCGTATCTCTGGTTTTCAGCTGAGATGTGAATAAGATAAGAAGGAACCAGACATATGAAACCCCTGTGTGCGTGTGTGTGTGTGTGTGTGTGTTTCGAGGGTAAATTTTTACGTAGTTGGTTGTAGTTTTTCAGAGAAAAAGCAAAGCATCAATGGAGAGTCTAAGATAGGAAAAAAAACTCAAACACAGAAGGAAATGGTAGAAGAAAAGTAAAAAATGTAACAAAAGGAGTGTTTGAAATGTGGGTCATGAAAAGATGAGGCAAGTTTGTATCATCATCATCAGGATAACACATTTTATCTAATGTTCATAGGAAAGAACTGAGGCATTTATTTTTATTTTTATTTACTTATTTTAAAGATTTTATTTATTTATTTGGGAGAGAGAGGGCTCATACAAGAAGGAGGAAGGGCAGTTAGAGAGGAGCAAACAGATTCCCTGCTGAGCGGGGAGGCCTATGTGCCGCTTGATCCCAGAACCCTGTGATCATCACCTGAGTCGAAGGCAGACACTTAACCAACTGAGCCACACAGGTTCCCCCACTGAGGAATTCATAGCCGTGAAAGTGCGTGATCTGATGTATTTTAAAAAAGATTATTCTGACTACTATTTGCAGACTAGATTAAGGAGTAGGGGAGCAGGAATTGCAGACCAATATGGAAGCCATTTTCATGGCTTGACTTGAGGGTTGCAGTGGAACAGAGAGAAGTAGAAGAAAGTCTATTATTCTACCTTCACCTCATCTGGGTGAATTACATTTTGTTAGTGTTCCTCCAAAACCTGAGTACAGTTTGACTTCTATCTAGGTTGTAGAAGGCCACAGAAAATCCCACTTTCGCTCCAACAACTAGAGAAAAGCTATATAATGTGCAAAATTATCACTTTGAACTCATCATAGAGTTGAGGTTGCAAGGCCACCAGGTAACTGGAATTTCATAAATCCCCTGGAAGAGCAAATCAATCAGTGTGCTACATCACTTCAGTTGTGTATATGATCATTTCAATAGATGCTGAAAAAACATTTGACAAAGTACAACATAGATCCATGATAAAAACCCTCAATGAAGTAGGCTTAGATGGAACATACCTTAGCATAATAAAGGCCATATATGAAAAACCCACAGCTAAATCATCCTTAATGGGGAAAAAGTGAGGTCAGGAACCAGACAGGAATGTCCACTTTCAGTACTTTTATTCAACATAGTCCTGGAAGTCCTTGCCAAAGCAATCAGACAACAAAAAGAAATAAAAGGCATCCAAATCAGGAAAGAAGTACAGCTTTCACTATTTGTCAATGACATGATATTATACAAAGAAAATGCAAAAGACTCCACCAAAAAACTGCTAGAATGTATAAATGGTTTCAAAAAAGTTACAGGATGCAAACTCTATATACAGGAATGTGTTGCATTTCTCTGCATCAATAATGAAACAGCAGAAAGAGAAAATAAGAAAACAATCCTATTTAGAATTGTATTAAAAATATTAAGATACCTAAAAATAAACCAGACCAAAGAGGTGGAACACATGTACTCTGAGAACCATAAAGCATGAAATGTTTTATGATATGATGAAATAAATAAGATGATACAAAGAAATGGAAAAAACATTCTATGCTCATGGGTTGGAAGAACAACCATGTTAAAATGTTTATGCTACTCAATGCAATCTACACATTTGAAGTAATTCCTATCAAAACACCAATAGCATTTTTCAGAAATAGAACAAATAATTGTAAGATTTGTATAGAACCACAAAAAACGTTGGAAGAGAGTAGGACACTCAAACTTTAGCCTTTGGCAGACCACAGGAGGACAAGGTGGCAGCCATCCAAATGTAAAGGTCAGAGAAATAGCTGACATTTAAATGAATTTTTGAAGTTTGGATGTGTGCTCCATAATAGTTGGAATCTGTGGAAGCCCCAGACATAGGAGAATCTGTACTTCTTTACCATTCTTTTCCATGGCCTTCACTGGATGCCCATGAGAAAAGCTGGGAGCGGAGCAGAGGACACCAGAAAGGACCCTTTGGTAGTGCATGTGGTAATACTACCTACTGGTGGTCTAGCATGTGCACAGGTGTGAAATCCACCTGTATTCTGGACCTTTTTCCTTTTAAGAAGCAAAAGATGTCTACTGCTGGGTGTGAGGTAGGAAACTCTTTTGCTTCCCCTAGTAATACACAAAAAGTCTGGGTGCTGCCACAGGAAAGATAACAGTAAAAGCATCTGCCACTGAAGGTGGGGAAGGAGACCCACTCATGCCCAGGGTTTCACACATACAGATTACAGTTCCACTGCCTGTGGGAGAGGAGAAGGAAAGCTACTCTTGCCCAAGATCCTCATATACTAAAAGCATTTTGGCATAAAGGAAGAGAACCAGGAATGCTGAGGATGGTCTATCCCAGTAGCTCGGATGTAGCTGGCATGATTATGGCTGAAGCTGAAGCAGTAGAATAGAAAAACATCCTCTGCCCACATCCTGGCATTTGAACTGAGAAAAAGAAGAAAAGCAGTCTATGGCTAGAGGAGAGCAGAGAACGTGAAGAGCCACCTTCTTTGTTGCGCAGTGGTGCAGAGATTGCAGCAAGCAGAGCAACACTGAGAGATTCTCTTAGTCTAACTCCAAGGCCACAACAGTCTGTGTGTGAAGGAATTTGACATCTGAGTTGCTCTAAATGTAACTATGGCAACAACAAAATCCAAGCTTAATGCCACTATATACTGGTTTGGTTCAACAGCTTGCACCTTCCCATGACCTACCTCCCCACCTACAAATTTACAATCTGACAGAAGAAAGGCATGCACATTTCTGGGTATAAACATTACTTACTTTGGACTATAGTGTTCTTCTATACATCATCCAATCAAACGTTTTGAGGCATATTAAAAGAGCAAGAAGGAAAAAAAATGAATCAAACCATTGTCAAGAAATAAAGCAATCAATAGAATCAGAAGAATCAGACTCAAAGATAGTTCAGATGTTATAATATTCAGACAGGGACTTCAAAATGGCTATAATTAATATTTTAAAGAGTCTAGTGGAAAATATATGCATGAAGAGATGGGAAAATGTTGCAGATAGATGCAACCTATAATTAAGTGTCAAGTAGAAATGCTAGAAATGAAAAATGCAATCTCAGAGATGAAGAATTCTTTCCAAGAGTTTAGCTGATTGAACATAAAAGAGGGAATAATCAGTAAATTTTAAGATAAAAAGCGAGTAAGAAGGGAGCTTCCAAAAGCTGTGGGAAAACACAAAATCATGTAGTTAAAAGGAAATTGAGTCACAGAAGGAGAAAAGCGAGAAATCAGGACCAAAGAAATATTAGAAAGGGACAATAGCCAATAATTCATCCAAATTAATGAAAGCCAAAGAACCACAGATCCAAAAAGCTTAGAGAAAGAACACTCTGAGGCAAATCCTAGTCAAATACTTGTCATGAGCTAAATTATGTACCCCTCCCCATACAAAAAATTTTTTTTGTTGAAAGCCTAACTTTAATACTGTGGAATGTGACCGTATTTGGAAATAAGGTCTTTACAGAGATAATTAGGTTAAAATGAGATATTAGAGTACACATTAATCCAATAAGACCATGTCCTTTTAAGAAGAGGAAATTTGGACACAGGAATGTACAGAAGGAAGTCAACATAAAGACATGGAGGGAAGACACCATCTACAAGGCAAGAAGAAAGGCCTGAAAAAGATCCTCTCTAAAGGCCGTCAGAAGGAATCAACCCTGCTGACAGTTTGATCTTAGACTTCAAGCCTCCAGGACTATGAGACAATACATTTCTGCTGTGTAAGCCACCCAGTCTGTGTTTCTTTGCTGTGGTAGCCCTAACAAACTTATACAATGCTGAAAAGTAAATATAGAGATAATCTTGAAGGGAGCTGATGGAAACAAGATACATCACATGAAAGAAATGAAGAAAAAAATGAGAGTGGATTTCTCACCAGATCTTTGTATAACAGAAAACGGTGGTGTGGGCATCTGTAAAGTACTAAACAAACAAACAAACTCCTATCTTTCAAGAATTCTGTATTTAGCAAAAATGTTTCAAACATGAAAGCAAACATTAAAACAAAAAAGGAACATAAGTTGAGAGAAGTCATTATCTAGCAGACCAGAAAATATTTTAAAGGAACTTCTTCAAGTTAGAAGAAAAATGAGAGAAAAAAATGGAGATCCATTCCTATCTTGTTTCAGGTGGGATTATGGACATTGGGGAGGGTATGTGATTTGGTGAGTGCTGTGAAGTGTGTAAACCTGGTGATTCACAGACCTGTACCCCTGGGGATAAAAATATATGTTTATAAAAATAAAAAATTAAAAAAAAAAATGGAGATCCATAAAAAAATAAGGAGCACCTGGAATGGTAAACAAGTACATAAAAATGAAAGTTCTTAAATTCTTTTAAATCTGTTTAAAAAACTAAAAAGTCTTGCTAAAACGGAAATCATGGAATTTAAATGAAATGTATGAGCACAAAGGATGAAAGGACCAAAATGGAAAGATACTGTTGTAGAGTTCTTATTTATAGTAAAAAACGTTATTTGAGGAGAGACTAGAATAAATTAAAGAAGACACAAATCATTAACATTAAGAGTGATAAGAGGGGTGCCTGGGTGCCTCAGTCGGTTAAGCATCTTACTCCTGATTTTGGCTCAGTTCATGATCTCAGGGTCCTGAGATCGAGCCCCTTGTCAGGCTCTATGCACAGTTTGGAGTTAGCTTGTCCTTCTCACTCCTCCCACTTGTGCTCTTTCTCTCTCAAATAAATAAATAAAATCTTAAAAAAAGAAGTGATGAAAGGTCATCACTGTAGATCCTACAAATATTAAAAACTTATGATAAATTCATATTATAACAAAACTTATGCCCAGACACTTGACACCTTATATTCAATGAATAAAATTATTGAAAGACACAAGCAGTTAAAGCTCACTCTACAGTGCAAGGCACAAATACACAATTTATTTGTGTATAAATTTTATATACTTAAGTGGATTGTGAAAAAATGAAGGACATATGATACTATTTTATATTTTTGATATTTACACACAATGTCATGCTTCACCATTAAAAATTCTGTCCCATATATTTACCCTAAAGATACAAACGTAGTGATCCAAAGGGGCACGTGTACCCGAATGTTTATAGCAGCAATGTCCACAATAGCCAAACTATGGAAAGAACCTAGATGTCCATCAACAGATGAATGGATCAAGAAGATGTGGTATATATACACAATGGAATACTATGCAGCCATCAAAAGAAATGAAATCTTGCCATTTGCGACAACATGGATGGAACTAGAGCATATCATGCTTAGAGAAATAAGTCAAGCGGAGAAAGACAACTCTCATATGATCTCCCTGATATGAGGAAGTGGTGATGCAACATGGGGGCTTAAGTGGGTACGAGAAGAATAAATGAAAGAAAATGGGATTGGGAGGGAGACAAACCATAAGTGACTCTTAATCTCACAAAACAAACTGAGGGTTGCTGGGGGGAGGGGGTTTGGGAGAAGAGGATGGGATTATGGACATTGGGGAGGGTATGTGCTTTGGTGAGTGCTGTGAAGTGTGTAAACCTGGTGATTCACAGACCTGTACCCCTGGGGATAAAAATATATGTTTATAAAAAATAAAAAATTATACTTAAAAAAAAAAGAAATCACTGGAGGAAATCAAAGAATTTGTAGAATTTTCTTTTTTTTGAAAATTGCTAATTTGCTAATAATGAGCTCCATTCCTGTTTATATCATTAATAAAAGTTAAGAGAAAAAAAAAATTCTGTCCCATGAAGTTCAAGCTCTTTTCCAATATTCTAGTATTTGCACAGTCTATTTTATCTCTATCTATCTTTCTATCTTGTTAAAGCATAACATGTGAAACACAATAGGTGATTAATAAATATTTGTAAAATTAATAAATGAATAATAAGCATTGAGTCTAACTTTTTGTCTTAGTTTATTTCCACTTTCTTATGTACAAGACACCATGAACTAACCATATTCTTTACAAAAACTATATAAACTAAATGGCATTCTTTCCTAACAAGAATTTATTGAGCATCTATGCTTTGAATAGTTGGAGTAAAAAGCATTGCAATACTTCTTATTATTGTCTTAGATTGATGGAATAATCCAATCACTGATTTTACGTTAAAATTTTGGTTCCTTAGTGTTTAACATTATGCCACTAGGCACAATAGATATATGCCCCTGATTATTATATTACTCATCATATGGGTTCCCTTTGGAGCTAAGCTGAGCAAACATCCATGAAATCAATAAATAAGTGTATGTATAGGTATCCCTATATGCATGTATGTATAATCTAGAAAAGAAAAAAGAATCACAAAGTTTATTTCTGCCTTTACATCTGCCTAAACAAACTAAAGTTATTATAGACCTGTGATTAAAATGTAAATAAAATTTGCTAAAACTGTATCAATGATACTAATATAATACCACTTTTAAAATTAATTACATTGTTAAAGAGAATTTAGGAAAGACCTATGTTATTGTATTTTTCAAATTATACTTTTTCTTTTTAAAGATTTTATTTATTTGTTTCACAGACAGAGATCACAAGTAGGCAGAGAGGCAGGCAGAGAGAGAGGGGGAAGCAGGTTCCCTGCTGAGCAGAGAGCCCAATGCAGAGCTGGCTCGATCCCAGGACCCTGAGATCATGAGCTGAAGGCAGAGGCTTTAACCCACTGAGCCACCCAGGCACCCCTTTTTCAAATTATTCTTAAAACCCTTTTATTTCCAAGTTATCAGACATGGTTTACATTTGTAAAAGTGACTTGAGGAATCTAAAGTAAAACAAAGGAAGTGTTTGTAAGTATTTACCCATTTTCCATTTCCTGTTTCTTTTATCCAAATAATGCATTTCAAATAACCACAATTATATTAACGTGTTTTACGAGGAAAAAAAAAAGAAGGAAATTAAATGTGTTTGAAAAACCGATTTAAAAATAGATGACTATGATTCCAGATTATATACATGAAAAGAAAAGGATACTGCTTTATAAATTGGGAAATATATATTATTTATCAATTCATTACAAAATGAATCAATAATTAAAAATTTACTTATTGAAAACTTTTGGAGGTTTTGATTCAATTTAACAAATATTTACCAGCATCTGTCTTGTACCTGGAATTGCTCCAGGGATTTGAGATACATCAGTGAAGAAAATAAAGATTCCAGCCTGTTGGGAGCTTATATTCTCGCAGGAAAGAGAGAAAATTACCCACAATTAAGGTGTGTGTGTGTGTGTGTGTGTGTGTAGCTAAGTGTATATATGTAAGTGTGTATGTATACACAAATATATACATATTAGGAGATAATAAATACTGTGAAAAAAGTTGGAGGAAGGTAAGGGAAATGTGCGAAGAAGAGTGCTTGGAGTGCAGGTTATAGAACTTCGTGTTGGAAATGTGCAGGAAGTGACTATGCCGATGTCTGGTGGAACAGTGAACGGTCCAGGCAGAGTGAAATGGTCCAGGTAGAGCAAAGAGCTGTACACATGTCTGAGGCAGTGTATGCCTGAGTTTGGGGAGTGTTGGTGGATCAGGCCAGTCTGGCTGGAGCAGTATGAGGAAAGGACAAAGTAGTAAAAAACTGAAGTGGGGGTTCGGGGAAAGGGAGGAGGAGTGGGGAGAGAAAGGAGGAGTTGATCCTGTAGGACTTCTTAGGCTGTTGAAGATCTGTAGGTTTTTCTTTGATGAAATGGGAGGCAATAATTCTCTCCTCTTGTATTCAAGGAGAGGAATAAGTAAGGCTCAACTAGAGAATAGCCTCTCCCTGAATGAATGTCCAGCAAGGTCATCTGCCCCAACTTCCTTAGGAAGCCAGGCACTCACAGTGTTCCTACTGTATTCCTGCTTTATAAATTCATTCAGTATTTTCTTCAATCTCTGCATACATTATGAATTTCTTGAAAGTAGTGGTTTTGTTATCCTTCTCAGTGTAGCTGCCTTGAAGGAAGAACTCCATGAATGTTTTGTAAGTGAATAGGGTCTCTTGACTTTATGGAAATGTCAATTTCCACACTCTAAGAGGTAGGTATCCAACCTGGAACAATAAATGTTCTATCATCTTGAAATATGTGTCCACCAAAAAGTGTTCATGTGCTTGTAGGTTTTTTGTTTTTGTTTTTGTTTTTTGTTATAAGCAAGTGTTTTTTGTGTTGTCTCTAATTATTGAAATTTGTCGGGGGATGAAAATATTTTCCAACCAGACACCTTTTAATCACATTGCTTAAGGGGCTGCTAAGTCTCACATTCTATATTGGCTTTGGTTCCTCCTTCAAATAAAATACTTATTTTTAAAATAGTTATGCTTTAGCTAAGATATAATGTATATTCTGATCCTGTTTGCTATATCTTTTATGTGCAGGTTTAAATGTTTGACCACTCCATTTTTCTTAATCATATATCTTTTCACAGAGTTTAATATTTTTGTTCTAATGAAAAACTGGTGAAAATCAAGTTGCCAGCATGATTTGTTGTTCTACTATGGGCACATTGTGTTAGGGAATTCAATTATATGTCAATTCTATGTCTTCATCATAGTTTTTCTTACACAACATCCTATATTTGGAGAGTCATTCATGGCCCATTGGGAAAGGTTAGAACTATAATTAGACCTTTTCTCTAGACACTTGAGCAATGGAATGCATGAAGGTTAGTAACAGCTTCCCATTAATTGCTCCCTTGTGGTTTTACAGTAAAGCCGTTAACTTATGTACTGGGGCTGCTACCCACGGCATCCTTGCGCTGACATTTGAAGCAGTGATTAGAATGTCATTGCTTTCCAATACTTCATTGCTATTCAGGGAACACATTCGATGTCTTTCCCCTCATACTGCAGGGATCACAAATTCAGACACAAAAAAATATCATCTGTTTCTTTATCATCGGAATAGGGCTTTTGAAAGTGGGTTTGTTCTGAATACAGTGTTCATACTGGACTCTGTTCTGCACCCTGTCACTGTCTTGTCTTTCAAACTAATGGGAACAAAGCAGAATCATTCTTTATGTGCAAAGCAGTGCACCCCAAGGGCAAAACATCTATCAGTATGAAAAATAGTCAAGTAACAACCAAGAAATTGTGTTTTGTGGAAGCTCATGGGTTTGATTGTATGTTTGAGCCAGCACACTGCCATGTTAGTTTTCTCACATCTTTGAACTTAATAGTTTCTTAGTCAAATGCCTTTCTTATCATTTATACTGCCTGAATTCAACTATTCAGTTTGTCCTGTCGGTACTTGCCTGTAACTCAACTAAGACTGAGAATTACTGAGCTGGAGAGCACAATTATCCTTCTGTCTCAGAAATAAATTACAATTCCAAAGCCCTGCTCTTTCTTCATCCCAGTCATTCATTTAAAAAAAAAATTGCCATAGATAGCATGAGGATATTATGTTTTAGTAAAGAATGCAATCTAGCTCTGTTTCTTTCTGCTTTCCTTATTCCCTCTTAATGTATGTGCATGAATGTGTATGTGTCTGTGTGTGTATGTAGTACATATATAATATGAATATGATTTGATGAGCATTCTATTTAATGCTCTTCATATTTAAGATTTTATAAAGTTAGAGGCCCTGATATCATTTCTGTTCTTATCATCAAGGCCACCATAGACATTTTCTTTATAAAAAAAAGAAAAAGACAAAAAAAAAAGACTTTTTATATGTGCTTCACCTTAATGTAGATATCTGATATATTGCATTCTTGTAAAAAAAAAAAATTACTTTTCTGCCAGAAGAAGTGGCTGAAAAGTAGCAGCAAAATTGAAATGATCATGATGAAACTCTGTAGAGCAGGGTCAAGGGAAGTTAGAAGGATTATTAAACAGCTGAAAAACCAGACTGAAGGGGAAAGGTCCCAGAAGTGAGATTATTGAGGGTATAGAAGAGAAGTTGGAATGGAGACAATATTTGAGTGTCTGCAAAGTTAGAATTCAGAATTTTTTAAAAGTTCACAGTCTTCACTGGCTGTAGACAAGGAAAATGGGCATGGAGTTCTTAGACTGATACAAAATTTTTCCTCTAGGTCAAGATTAAAGCATTGAAATTTTAAATGTAATTAATGACATTTTGAAGAAAATGTCCTTGTTTAAATTATTTTAGAAACTTGCCTCATGGTTGTAAGATGAACAAAATTAACTCCTTTAGTCATCAAAGGTTTTTTTTGTTTTGTTTTTTTTTTAATTGCCGTCAGGGGTAGGGATCATGAAATGATTGATTTTAGAGTTCCTGAGGACAAAGAAGGGTTGTGGATGACACTTATTGGCCTGGAAATAAAGAGATATATGTTGAAAACTACTCCCTTACAAAATAAAGGATGAAGGGGCCTCTCAGAGGAGTGTAAATGGTCGGGTGAAGGGGACAAGCCTGCCATTTAGGTGTAGGTCAAGGGGAATTGATTACTGGAGATGGCCAGACCATCAAGAGACCAAGGTAGAAGTGAAGGTCCTAAGAGTTTTAAAAGATGTGAAATGAAAACAGGCAGAGTCTAAGAGTCTTAGGAATCTTGGGACATTACATTAATTTCTGATCAGTGTTCAGAGTTTCTGCAAATGATACTTGCATAAGGATGGGCCCTTATGCACAAAAGCACTTTTTCTTCTCTTTCTTTCTTTCTTTTTTCTTTTTCTTTTCTTTCTTTCTTTTTCTTTTTCTTTTCTTTCTTCTTTTTTTTTTTTTTTTTAGGTATATTTATTTATTTAAGACGGGGAGGGACAGAGGAAAGGGAGAGAGAAACTCAAGCAGATTCTGTGCTGAGTGTAGAGCCCATTGCAGGGTTCAATTTTGATCCTGAGATCATGACCTGAGCCAAAACCAAGAATCCAATGCTTAACTGACAGTACCACCAAGACTCCTCACAAAAGCACTTTTTAAGGAAAAATGCAAGCTGGATTAAATCGAAAGTACAGACCCTTAGAACGAATGTTCCAAAATAAGGGCTTGGTGCATGTGTGAAAGAAATAGTCTAGAATTTAGGATAGTCACTGAACCCTTCAGACCCCTTTGATCTTCAGAAATTGAGAGAACAGCTCTTGTTTCCTACATGAAAGGATTTATTCTGAAGATAAAATGACATATAAGAAGTATTTGAGGTTGGATGTGAAATGATAACATCCTTTCATTCATTGTGTATTTATTGAACACCTTCTCTGAGTACTATTCTAGGTGCTTGGGATTTATCAATGAATGAAGATGATAAAGACCTCTGCCCCCCTGGAGCTCATGTTTGAGTGTGGGGGCCATAAAGGAATGGATAGATAAATTGCATACTATTTAGAAGGTAATGGGTGGTATTGAAAACAGAAGGGTAGAGCACAGTAAGAGGGATCAAGAGGTGTTGGGTGCATTTGCTGTGTTCAAAGGGGGTCAGAGTAAGCTCCATGGACAGGGTGCTATCTGAGCAAAGACTTGCAGGAGGTGCAGGAGGACACATTGATATTTTTGGGAAGAGCATTCCAGGCAAAAGGAACAGCTAGCACAGAGGCTTTAAGGCAGAAGTCTCTAAAGAATCTCAAGATAAGTGTGGCTGTTGCCAAATGAGCTAAAGAAAAAGAATGGGGAGATAGTGCTAGTGGTACAGGACTAGTGAAACAAAAATTTTTCAAAAGTTTTGACTCACATCAATCTTACAGCTATTAGATTCTCAAGGAGAGAGGAACATTCTGAGAATTAAAAGTTTTAGAATTAAAAATTTCGCTGTTAAACTAGAGAACCATTTTTTAAGAATCAGAATTACCAAGCTAATGTTATGATATAGCTTATTCTAGAACAGTATGAGAGTATATAACTTTTTTTAGATTCTAACAAAAAGTTGAATTAAAAGACGAAACCAAAAACTTATTATATTGCCTTTCCTTGGTTTATACACAGAAATACTTTTGACTTCTTCATATTAAATTCTGGATTTGACATTCTTATCTTACCATATCAAAACAAAAACATAATATTGATTATTTTCTCTAGATAGTCTTTTAACTTAACTATTTGCCATTTATAAACTAGGGTGGTTACAATTTTCACTCTGAGATGTGTAGAAATGCAACTTTATTTTCTATAACACAATATAACTTTGTATTTATTATTATTCTTGATGACTGCAAAAAGATAAAATTTTATAAATATCATAATCTTGAACCTTCCTTCTTTTTTTGTAAAAATACTTGAATCCAAGCTTCTTCCCTCTCTTCTTTTTCCTGCAGGGTAGATGAGGCTAACCTGTTGTCCCTGCCATTCTCATTGCCAGTGCTTTGTCACCACTACTGGTTTAACTTGTGGCCACTTACCTCCTCTAAGGAGCTCCATTTATTTCCCCTGGCTGACCAGGTCTCTATGCGGGCACTTGTTGAAGGTGCTCCCCATCAAGGAGCAGCTGGAAAGACACCACTCACCTGGGATTTAGGTCTTATTCTCCATTCTACCACCATCCTGGGGTTTCAAATCCCAGAAGGAGGAGTAGGGTAAGGCCACGTATTCACATCATGCATCACAACCCTCTTGCTCTCTTCTTTCTCTCACCACCTTCTTTTTCTCCTCCTGCCCCACCACCTCCTTTTACTAGTTCTGCTCCCAAACCATCCCAGAAAAGATATTTTACCTCCTGAAGGGACAGATGAAGCTGTAAGAACTTTGTATATAGTACCTTCTTTAATTTATACTTTTAGAAAAGCTTTGTTTTGTTGATGGGCCAGCCTCTGGTTCTTGATATTTAAAGGGAAGTTTCTGGAGTTTATCTCTCTTAAATTTGGCTCATGTAAATAAAGCTTTGGCTCTCATAATCATTGAAACTAAAATAATTTTTAATGCTCATTTTGTAAATCAATTTTGAACTTGGAGTTACTCAGTCCCTAAATGCTTCAACCTCAAGGGGTGGAGGCTTATGAAGCAGCAGGGCAAAACTTAACCAATTTTCCATAAAACACATTTTTAGCTGAACGCTTTGTCTACTGTCAGGGCTTAACAATATTTGTTACATTTAAATATATTTCTAAGTGCTGCAAGGCAAATTACATTTAATCTAAGAAAATTGAATGTTCCTGCAAAAATAAGAAGTTAGATTGTCATTTTGCTTCCCCACATCATTCTGAAATGGAAAATTTGCAAGGATCTAACTCTCTACTAGAATATAAATGTTTAATGAGTACAGATAATATGGTCTTAAACTTCTGGTTAAACTACCCAATGGTCCAATGGTCTATACATAAGAACATGAGAGTCGCAAAACAAGTTATTTCTTTCAACCCAATGAGGTCAGAAAAGAAGTATGAGCCAGGGGAGAGGGGCAGAATAATTGGATAAAATTCTGTTTCTCATTAAAATCTGCAGATTTCTAGAAAATTGTTACATTAAGTCTTAATGTTATCATTTTTAAAATGAGGATATAGCATCAATTCTACATACTATTTGTGGGATTACCTGAGAAAAAGTATTTCAAAGTTCTTTATGAACATTTTATAATACACAATGCAACAATAGTTTATTGTTATTAATAATAGAAACAATGCCCAGAAATGGTAAAATACATTTAAAAGAATTGGGTTAGGAATTATGTCCTTTCAATGTGAGCTATGTAACTTTAGGAATTGCCATTTTGAAAGGACTTCAATCCATATTAACTGGGGATCTATTTACTATGTCCTTGAACTCTGAAGTACTTGACAACTCAGCCAGAAAATGTTATTTTTCCTCTGCAGACAAATAATATTTTTAGACCATAGTGACTGAAAGAGGAAGAATGAACAATGGGCAATGTCCTCATCTAGAAAAAAAAGTAAATCTATCTGTACTTGAGTTATAGAAATTGTGTATCAATGAATAGGCAATAGTAATATTAATTTCTTTAAAAATCCTTTATGAAAATCTGATGGTTTGATAAAATGTGTTTCTGTCTCATTTTTTGAAATATAAAGTATTTAAAAAGCTCATCTAGAATAACAATATAGCCCACTATAAAATAATTATATTCTATATTTCTAGGTTCAAGTTGAATAACAGAATCATATTGACTTTATGAGTTAACAAAGAGAAGGGTGTGATGGTTAAACTCTGACCTTTGTTTTCAAAAGAAAAGATTGATACAATATTGTGCCTGACTTTACGTCTTTTTCCCTACTTTATATTGCAGAAGTTCCTTATGACCTTTAATTGTAAAGTTAGATAGCAGCTTTGAGAAGTACTGTTTTAATAAAAAACAAACAAACAAACAAACAACAACAACAAAAAAAAACCTTAAATGCAGCACATGGTCCTAGTTTAAAAATAACCACACCTTACCCGATGTGCAAAATTAAAAGCCAAAATTTACCTCCATTCCATCCCTTCCCAGGATCATTTTCCATGGGTGGCCATAATTTATTATGTATTTGGCTCTTCCAAAGTGTTTATGCCTTTATTTCTTTTTTAATTGACATATATCATTCTATTAGTTTTGTACAGTACAATGTAATGATTTGATATTTGTGTGTATTGGGACATAGTTTAGTTCACATCTGAGTTACACATTTTTTTTCTTGTGATAAGAACTTCTAAGATATACTCACTTAGCAACTTTCAATATCAGCACCTTATTGTTATTTATAGTCACCGTGTTGTGTATTATATCCCCAGAACGTGTTTATCTTATAGTTCTTTTTGACCTCATTCACACATTTCACCCATCCCCCATCCCAGCCTCTGGAAACCACCAATTTGCTCTCTATATCTATGAGATCATTGTTTTTGTTTGTTTAGTTTCCACATATAAATGAAATCAGACAGCATTTGTTTTTCTCTGTGTGACTTATTTCACTTAGCGTAATGCCTTAAGTTCTTTTCATATTGTCAAATATGGCAGGATTGCCTTCTTTCTCATGGCTGAATAATACCACATTGTGGAGTGTGTGTGTGTGTATGTGTGTTTGTGCGTGCATGTGCAGGTGCACATGTGTGTATCATTCTCTTCCTCTGTTCATCCATTAATGAATGCTTAACTTGTTTCCATGTCTTGGTTACTGTAAATAATGCTGCAATGAACATCGAGGCATAGGAATCTCGCCTCTATTTCTTGATTAATCAATTTTAGATTCTTTGTCTGTATCCTACATTCATTACTAACCTATCACTTACAGATTTCCTTAATTAGCCCATTTTGCTCTTTTTTAAATGCTTCTGTGGTTATCACCGTGACTGTAAATAATATACTTCAACTTCTGTTTCTTTACCTACATTAAATAGACACCCCTGGTTCTTGCCACGTTGAATAGACTGCTAAATTTACCCTCTGTCCATTATTTTTCTCTGCCCTACTCCCGCACCTCTGTCAGCTACTCCGTTCTTTTCTTTTACTTCATCGAGGTTTGTAACCTTTACATTTCATTCTGTATAATTAAGTGTCCCATGCTATTATTGCAATGGTTCTTAACCCTGGCTGCGTGTGAATCATTTATGGATGTTAAAAAAAGTTATTGATGCCAAGCCTCATCCCAGACCAGTTAAATTGGGATCTCTGGTGTTGAGCCCATGATTATTATTTTTCATAAGATACTTAAGCAATTTTTAATGTGCCACCAACATTAAGTACTGTATATATATTGATTAGTCTAGAGATTGAAAACCAACAAATAGCATTATCATATTACGATTATACAAATATTACTAAATAGAATACCAAATGTGTGTGTGATTATACCCTAGAAAAGGAAACATATTCCTATTTTATTAATCTCACATGCCACAAATCCTCTGTGGCACACTTGCTAACAGGGTCAAGTTCAAGTTCAAATTTTTGTTTTCAGAAAGGATAAATGTGATGTGAACTTCTAACTTCTTTTTTTCCTTTCACAATTACTTAGAGATTTCCATAGTTTTCTTTATTCAAATGATCTTTCTTTAGAAGTTTTTAGAAATTTAATCTTATTAAAATATTCCCACTTACTCTGTTTCATCCCCAGCTGATCTAACACCAACTACGTATAGTGCAATTCAATTCTAACACTAACTACGTGGAATTAGCACAGATTCCACGGGTTAGGGACAAAGTCCTCCACTCTTTTTTTTTTTTTTTTAACTTCTGCCACAACCCTCAGGGTATCCTATGTCACCCACATGTCTGAATGACTGGCTGCAAATTTGGGTATTTTCATGACCCCTTCAGGTTATATAAAGTGCCAGAGTGGCTCACAGAACTCGAAATTGTTATATTTCTGATTGCAGCTTAGTTATAAAGGATGCACATAGTGTGAGGGCTACAAAGGATTACAGAGTTTCTGTGCCTTCTTCTTGTGGAAATCAGGGCATGTCTCCTTGCTCCCCACCCTCATTGCACACCGATGTGTTCAGAAAGCTACACTAAGCCTCTTCATCCAGGGTTTTGGGGATTTTGTTATGTAAGCATGACTGAATCAATCTCCAGCCCCTCTCATCGTCCAGCAGATCAGGCAGCTGAAGGGACACTCTAAGCATGTTATTGGTCTTTCTGGCGACCAGCCCCTAGCCTGAAACAAAACAGGCTTACAGTGAGACACCTCATTAGCATAACATGGATGCTCATCATTCAAGGAATTTCAAGGGCTTTTGATGCTCCCTACCAGGATGCGTGACAAAGACCAAATTAATTATTATACCACTTCATTTGCCATAAGGGGTGGGTGTGGTAAACAGGAAGTAGCATGTGCCTGGAAACAGGAGTGCTACTTGATTTTGTACTGAAAGGAGCTCTGCTGGCATTATTCCCATAAAATTGTGTATTCCACGATAGTATAATTTATCAGCAGTAAGGAATATTGAGTAAGAGGTTTATTGTCTAATACTTTTACCTTCTTATCATTCTTCTAAAATTTTTCTAGTGGCTTCTGTAGGCCTAGAGCCCAGGCTTACTTCAAAGAGAAACTCCCTCTTTTCCTAAGACTAGATTTTGAAAATTAACTGCACAGTTCTGACTTTGGTCAGGAAAATTTTCTGGTATTTTAACACACATAATTTGTAACAAAAGGGATATAGTTTATATGTACCTCAACTGGCTAATAATATTCTCCTAATATATTTTATGATACCTTGGCTGCTTTTTTCTTTGGTATTTGGGCAAGATGAGGATAATAATAACGTATTCTGAAGACATTTAGAAGAATAGATAATCCGATTTTTTTTTTTTTTTTTCAGAATATTTCAGCGAGTGGCACCATTCTATCTTGAAACAACCTCAGCATATAATTATTGTTAGTTATTTTGGTCTTGTGTTTTATTTATTTATTTATTTTAAAGATTTATTGATTTATTAGATAGAGAGAGAGCTCGTGCCCAAGAGGGTGGTGTGGGCAGAGAGAGGGAGAGAAATTCCTAAGCAGACTCCTTGCTGAGCAGGGAGCCCCACTCAAAGATCCATCCCAGGACCCTGAGATCATGACCTGAGCCAAAGCCAAGAGTCAGAGGCTTACCTGACTGAACCACCCGGGCAAACCAATGTCTTACTTTAGAGAAAGAATAAATATGTCCAATATTTTTATGCCTGTGCTGTAGTCTTTCTTTGATGATACCTTCAAAATGGTGACTTTGGGGACATTTAGTACTTATGCTTATTATCTAGGATCCTAGATTTTTTAAAAAGTCAGTTGTGAGGATACAGCAAGTGTGCAGCTAGTCAGAACAATTATTCTGTGCTGCAGGCAATTTGTATATATCTAACTGGAAAGCTGTTATCATAAAATACCTTACTGAATTTGAAAAGGTTAGGGAGTTTTGGGGGGTTATCACACACAGCTTCTTCATCTTGCCTGAGGTTATGTAATTTGTGTTCATATAGAACAAGGGATGGAATGCAGGGGAAATGGCTCCATGTGCTTGCTGGTTCACAATGGTGGGCATTTGATTTATTCAGTCCTTGTACTTTTATTCAGTAGGGGGACATCTTATCAGAGTGCTGCCAACCATCTGTGTTTTAGAGGTGTTACAGTATCAGCCTGGGTCGCATTTTCTATATCTCTTTTATAATCTGCCCAGCTTCTGAGAAACTATTGCCATTTCCTTCTTCTTACAATCAAAATGTCAGTGCCTCCCACCAAATAGGTTTTGCTCCTTGGCTATGAACATGTAGACCTATAAAAAAGCTCATGTGAATCAAGTTTATGGTGACAGAGCATGGCCTTATTTTACATAGAAATACAAGAACTATTTTTTTAATAGATGAAAACAGTCTTCTTCACAAAGAAGAGCAGAATACTTTACTCCATCAACAGATCACTCACTACAACTTCCAGGTAGATACAGAACAATTGCTTTGTACGAAGTAGGAAAATCTCATAAGGAATATCAAGCTCTAAACTATTGAGCGCAGATCCTTCAGAGCAGTTGTGAGTTTCATCATCCAGCATTAATACTTTTTTTTTTTTTTTAATTTTTTATTTCTTTTTAGACACATCCCTGCAGTTGTTTTCAATACTGTTTCCCTTTCTTCTGAATGAGGGTTCAGCTAGTTCAGAGGAACTGGCACAGCCTCTTTGTGATTCTCCTGGCTGCACATCTGCTCAGCCAGGATAGGGCCCTCAGGTAGAGGCGAGGCTTGGAAATACCTCCGCCATCTTGAAAGAGGATTGTGGGAAAGGGGAAGTCACTATTCAAATATATTTAGGGCACTTGGAACCCACTTAGAGTAATTGAAGTTAGGCAATTTAATGAAAAGATTAGATTCAGTCTGCTTGCTTCTTTTAATCATTAAATTTTAGTGAGGCTGCTCCTAAGACTTTTTTTTTTTTTTTTTTTTTTTTTTAGGGGATGAATGACTGCTTCTTTTTCTGTCACTTCCCACCAGGTGTTTAAAATGCCAGAAATAAAGTCATTCTTGCACTTGATAAGAGGGCATGAATGTGCCTGGCCAGTATGAAGACTGGATAGTCTTATCAAGGTTCTTGATGTCACTGTGTCTTTGTAAAACAGGTAAAATGCTTTTATATTCTCAATTTGGAAACTCACATGCAGAAAAAGTTTAAAAAGTAGTCATAATCAAGGCATATTTCTTTCATTTACTATAAATTTTTAACTTGAAAACAATTAGTATTTTAAAGTTCTGAGTAGAATATTATTCCAGGTCTTAATATTATCTATTAATCTCCAGGTGCTTTATGGTGTAAATGTTAATTTTTATGTATAATGTAAATTTAACACCCTGATGTGTGAATTTTTAATGATGTAAGTTAAAGAGTGGCATATTCAGGAGCTGACAAATGAACACAACTTGAACAGGACAGTCATGGTACTTCTGAGAGTGGGAATCTGATTATGGCAGATTATCTGATCCTGATACTGATTATCCTGAGTTAGGCAGCTACTTTACCTCTGACTCCTAGAGCTGTTTGAGTGTGAAGGAGATCTCCAATCTCAAACCCAAACTTACACAGGTCCCCAACACTCCCTTATTCCCACTTATCATAGAAACACAGTCAAAGACAATGAACACTGGTCAAAATTAAACAATTTACAAATTAATAAATTAGTCCATGTATAAACTTCTAACAAGATAATTCAAAGAAGTAGGGGTGGGTGAAACAAGGGTGTGTCACTGAGCTGGTCACCACTGGAGCCAACTGAGGCTCCATCCCATTGGGATACTCTGAGGAGTCATGTAGAGAATACTGTTGAGAGTTTGCACAGGAGAGAAAGCCAGTACATTGGCTTTCGTTCCCATCTGGTAAGGGCTGTCCTAAGGAGTGTCAATGCTCTCACACTTCCAGTTTTGTCATACATCAGAATAGCTGAATGGGTCCACAGGTTTCAATGGTAAAGTAAAAAAAGTGGGCCCTAGAACCTTGCTACTCAATGGGTGGTCCACAGTCCTGAAACATTTGTGTCACTCAGGAACTTGTTAGAATGCAGAATCTTAGTCCCACTCCAGAAATATGAACTGGAATTTACTTTTTAACAAGATCTCCAGGTGGTTTAATGTGCATATAAAAATTTAAGATGCACTGGCCTCAAGATGTGATCTGGGACTCTATATGTGTCTGATATTTGTAGCCTGCAAGGCCACCTATGATCTGTCTCCTCCCTTCCCCAGGTTCCTTTCTTGTGGCTTCTCCTGGTAGTAACTGTGCCCCAGCCCAGTTTTCTGGGCCTTTCTTTTCTGGCCCTACAACCTGTCAAGTTCTTTCAAGTTCTTCCCTTGCTCAAGGACGATATATGTACACACACACACGTAAATATATACGTATATATAAATTTGTATATATGAGTAATTTTATTTATGTGTATATATAAATATAAGGATATAAATATATAATATAAGTATAAATATATTTATATAGTATTTCCCCTGCTTTCCATGTCCTCCCTCAGTTCTTCACATGCCCAGCTCTTTTTTATCCTCTGAGTCTCTGTTTAAATAACACCTTACAGAGGTCTTCCCTGTGTAGTCCATCTATTAGGATCTGCACTATTATTTCCTACCTTAGCATTTGGTTTTGAGTTTTCCCTTCATAGCACAATTTTTTTAATTTACATTTTTGCCTATGTATTATTTTACCTGTTTATTATTTGTTTATTATATAGACCTCACACTAGATTATAGACTTTCCATAAGAGTAGGAACTGAGAATGCAAGCTCCCCATTGCATCCTCAGAGTCTACCCATGTTTCACACAAGCCAGGACAACATTTGCATTTGTTGAATGAATGACTGAAGATTGGAAAAGAAGGCAGCTTTGAACTAAACAGGTACTTATTGAAATTTTGGTTTTGTTACCAACTCAATGAATTGAGTAATCTGTACTAATCCTTCATTACCTTAGGTTTTCCATCTATAAAATGGAGATAATATTATATAGACTAAGTGGAATGACTGTGAAGGTGAGTGCCCTTTAGAACTCTGTACCCTGGGGCACCTGGGTGGCTCAGTGGGTTAAGCCGCTGCCTTTGGCTCAGGTCATGATCTCAGGGTCCTGGGATCGAGTCCCGCATTGGGCTCTCTGCACAGCAGGGAGGCTGTTTCCTTCTCTCTCTCTCTGCCTGCCTCTCTGCCTACTTGTGATCTGTCTGTCAAATAAATAAATAAAATCTTAAAAAAAAAAAAAAAAAAAACTCTGTACCCTGGAGTTGTCTTTGGTATAGATAATCTTAGAATGTTCTAGAGTCTGTAGGATGTTTGCCAGCAACATAGGGTTAAGCAATAGGATGTCTTTTTATGGGTTAAAACACTTCTTCTCCAATGACCCATTTTCCAAACTCCATTTCCATATCAATCTTCTACTGCCATGGCAACCTACAGGCCATTATAAAAGCTAGAATGTTATGGTTGGAAATAGAAGTGAGCCTATAAGGAGAAAAAATTGCATTGAGTTTGAAGGCCTAATCTGGTGATCTTGTCTTTGTATGGACTCTTGATGTATTTTGATATATCACAGGGAACTTACCCATTCCCACTGGGAGAGCCTTCAATCATATTTCCTGGTATCTTGGCATCAAGGACATTTGCTGGAGCCATGTATCTTCCCTAATGCTTAACATCAATAAATTAGACTCCCATGCAGGCAAGGTGAGATATGCCTGCTATAATAGCTTAACACAACCCAGATCCCAGAATAAGGGATTTCAGTTTCTAGAAGGTACTGTTCAGGCCCTTCACTGTCCGAGTAGACCCAAAAAATGTGTGTATAAAAATACTTGTATTTATATTTATACACCGAGAGATAGAGAAGAGATAAGGAAGGAAATCTATAGCTGAAGGTAGATTTTGTTTCCACTCTGATTTCGGGACTCTGCTATATAAAGTTTCCTTTATAGCCCACTTTATATACTTTCATTGGACCTTTCTTTTTCATATCTCACTAACTGTACACAGTATAGTGATTGGCTCATGAGAAGTGCTGAAATAATTTACAATTATTTACACATACAAAGAGAAATAGTAATGAGGGTAAGTAGAAGGTACAATGTATGCACCAAGAAGTGAATAGGGATCAGGTCTGCAAGAGTTTTGAGAAAGTTTCATGGATGAGAGGGTATGGAAGTCAGCCTTAAGAGACATCGAAGAGTTTTCCAGTTGGGAACAAAACTGGAGCTAGTTCAGGCTGAGGGAACAGCAAGGAGTCTATGAGCACAAGGTGCATTTAGGGACGACTTCAATTCAATCTTCAGTCAGCATTAGAATAAGACAAAGAATGACTAAAAAACCTTTGCTTTTGCCTTGGCAGGGCTCACAGCTCAAGTGGTGGCTGCAAAGGGCATTTGTTCTGCATACAAGTTTGGATGTCTTCCCGTAATCAGTGTGTGTGTGTATAGGAGGTGGTGGATACTAGGGGGATGGATACTTGCCTGGGGATGGAAAGTAAACACATCACTTGAGAGTGGCAGATAATGTCTTAAAAGACAGCTAAGAGAATTTGGGCTTGGAGGAGAAGATCTCTTTTTAAGACATTATCCACTTTTGGTCTTTTCTTTTTTCCCAAAATAAAAAATAAATGGCCCCTTGGGCACCTGGGTGGCTCAGTGGGTTGAAAACCTCTGCCTTTGGCTCAGGTCGTGATCTTGGGGTCCTAGGATAGAGTCCCGCATCAGGCTCTCTGATCAGCAAGGAGCCTGCTTCCTCCCTCTCTCTCTGCCTGCCTCTCTGTCTACTTGTGATCTGTCTGTCAAATAAATAAATAAAATTAAAAAAAAATAAAAATAAAAATAAATGGCCCCATATCTTCCTACTTGTTTTTTCATGGAAAAAGAGTGGGAGTAAAATATGTGTATACTTACAAACACACACGCAGCCACAAGACACAGTCTGTATCAAGATTTTCACACTTTGAACATGAAATTAATAATTTTATATCAATTGTCCTAGTGACAACATTTGAATACAAATTAAAATGTTTGCAAAATAACTTGAGACCAGTACTGACCAAAGTTCTTGTTGATGAAAACTGATTCAAAACATAAAAGCTACTGGACCACACTTTTCATGCTTCATTTCCCCCTGGCTACTAGAAAGTTGTAGATATCTAAACTAGATTCTTCACCAGATGAGAGCTTAATATATTTGTAAGTCACTCTCCGAAAAAATAGTTAACAAGGAGCTACATTTTGATTTGTATTTACTGTATTTATCATAAACTTTTAAAATCAAACATTTATCACAGATTCAGTAGAGAAGGGGGAACAGACCAGGAGAGATGTTTTCCAAGTTGCCCCTATATTATTTAATGTATTACTCCTTGGGATGGAAAATACAAACCCCTGGCTTCATTCACTGACAATGGCTAATACTTTAACTATGTTGACTTATCTTCAAGTTCAGTGACTTTCTCTGATGTAGCCAAGGGCTTTGTGAGTATTTGGGCAACTTCCTTCATGGCAACTCTATGAACTAGCTATTGTCATTCCTATTTTGCAGACAAGAAGACTAATTCTGACAGATTTAAAACTTGCTTATCATAATACAAATGATGTCAGAGCGTGAATATGAAATGTGGGCTCTGACTCCGGCCCTCCTCCTCTGTATTTCTCTGACCTTTCAAATCAAGGTCATTAATCACTATCATTTCCTCTGTAAACTCAGCATGCCCAGAAATATTATTAAGTTGGAGGAAAATTGGATAAGTAATCAATGGAAAGTTAAAACATTTTGAAATAGTTTTCTGTAAGAACTTGACCTTATGTTAAAAGTGAGTAACAAAACCATAAATAAAACTAGTTTTTACTAATTTAATTGTAACTGTGAGTTTATACAGGACAATTACATTACTGTAATTTAGAGAACATTTAGAGAACATTTAGAACATGGAGAACAGTTTAGAGACCATTTCATCTGTTTAGCCACAGATCATCTGCTGGGATAGGGTTGATGGTATTATTTTTGAATTTCATGGTGAGGAAACAGATGTTAGTGAAGTGCCCAAAGAAAATTCTTCTCAACTTGTCATGAAAGTTATTTTTGTTATTTGTAACTTTTCATTTAAATAATTTATCAGTGACTATAAAACTAATTCTAGAGGCACCTGGGTGGCTCAGTTGTTAAGCGTCGCCCTCAGCTCAGGTCACAATCCCAGGGTCCTGGGATCGAGCCCCACATCAGACTCCCTACTCACCGGGAAGTCTGCTTCTCCTTCTCTCTCTCTCTGCCTGCCACTCTTCCTGCTTGTGTGCTTTCTATCTCTTTCAAATAAACTTTAAAAAAAAAAAAACTTAAAAAAAAACTAATTCTAACATAGATTTCTTTTTCTATGGTGGTCCCATTGATAGTTTTACTCATTCAAAAACTGGTAAAACATGGAATTACATTTATCTATTAAAACTGATGTAGTCTTTCTGTGTTAAAAAAAAAAAGGAATCCACACACACACATATATATATATATGCATATGTATGTGTATATATTTTTCCTGATACATGTTCTATCATTTAATCACTTCCTTAAAAAAGGTTTTATTTATTTATGTGAGAGAAAGAGAGAGAGACAGAGCAGGTACACAAGAGGGGAGGAGGGGCAGAGGAAGAGAATCTTAAGCAGACTCCCCACTGAGCAGGAAGCCTGACCAAGGGCTGGATCCCAGGATCCCAAGATTGTGACCTAAGCCAAAGGCAGATTACTTAACTGACTGAGCCACCCAGGTGCCCCTCACTTAATCTCTTTTAATGAAAACTGATTCCCTCTACATGCTATCCACTATGGCTGCCTGACTATGTTTCTTGTAGTAGTAAAAGAAGTAGACTTAAAGCTTCTTGTTTCAATATTTCTCTATCTTCACAACTGTTTGTATTTTATATCCAGAAGAAAGTGTAGCTGTTTCCTCTTGTATTTACTTCGTTTCACTACTTCATTATTGGTATAAACATAGTTTCCACATTCTCATTTATTAGCATATAATATCTAACAGCAAAATCCCAGTAAAGCTTTGTAGATGGGTGGTTTTTTTGTCTTCATATTTATTGAATGTTGCTAGCCCAGGCCCTGAGTCAGCAGGCTAGACAGTAGGATTTGTAAAGATGTTAAGCTCTATTTTTTTTATTTCAATAAATATCTGGTGAATTTTTACCCTTATGATTAATATACACTATTTTTCTAAGTTTCAGGAAAGTTAAAGTCAGCCTCTCAGAGCCTGTTATTTATTGTTTTAGAAATCACTCAGATGCTCAACTGTGCAATAGAGCAGAATTAATTCAGCTAGAAACAGAAAGAAATGGAGCAGTGTTGCAGATAATCTTATGATTTCCATAGGCATAGACTGTTAAACATGACCCTGAAGAGATTTACACTGAGTCTCATTATGGTTCAGGAAGATGTTTGCATTCATACAGATGAGACCTTTAGGGATGCAGTAATAACACCCTGCAGAGAGATTCACTATCCATAATTTTTCAGTTTATGTCTTGGTTAGTTTTCAGTTCATAACCAGAAACTCCGATGTAGATGTATAGCTATTTGGGCTCAAAATTTTCCTCTTAGATTAGGAGACTAAAGTTATCAAATAGTTTATAAACAAATTAAATTAGACACCTAGTAAAAAAGATGTCATTAGAAAATAAATTTCATTATTTTGATATCAGAGGTGATGCTAAATTTAGAATAAATTTGAAAAAATGATTATTTCTTGTGATAATAAATTACTTAAAATGCAAATTTTTTTTAAGATTTTATTAATTCATTTGAGAGAGAGAGAGAGCGCATGAGCAGGGGAGAGAGGCAGAAGCAGAGTGAGAAACAGACTCCCTGCTGAGCTGGGAGCCCGACTTGGGGCTCGATCCCAGAACCCTGGGATCACAACCTGAGCTGAAGGCAGATGCTTAACCGACTAAGTCACCCAGGCACCCTGCAAAATTATTTTAAATGGAAAGTTGTTTTAAACTTTTCTGAAAAATATCTGAACTATCAGTGCCATAAAATAACTTTTAAATGATTTATTGGTTCATGATAAAAATGGATAGCCCTTCCATTAAAAAAAAAAAATAAGTCAGTTCTCTAGCTCAAGAGTTAAGCTCCAATAGCATTTTCATACTACCTCTAAGGTAGCCTTCTTAAGCTTTAAATGCAGGTACACTGGATTAGTGTGGTAATATACTTTTATTTACATTAATAATGCTGCACAAAAATATAAGCACAAGAATCTCTCCACTTGGGGAGAGCATTTGGAGTGGTGAATGTGAAGAGACATTAGACAGTGAGTTTAATGCAAAACTAAGAGTTCTTGGAAATCCTTTTTTTAAAGTCAAGTCATATAGGGATATGTTTAACAAATATTCTTTGAATAAGTAAATAAGATAAGCAGGAAAAAAATCACTAGATATTAATTCAAATGTATTGAATACTGGGTAAAGACTTCCCCTTGCTTACATTATCCATAGCTGTACCAAAGCCAAGATATCAACATGCAAATATTATACCCAAAATTTCACCCAAACTGTATATTTTTATATCATAATTATAAAATGCTTTAAAGGGCACCTGGGTGGCTCAGTCAGTTAAATGTCTGCATTTGGTTTGGGTCATGATCCCAGGGTTCTGGGATTGAACCCTGCATGGGCTCTCTGTTCAGTAGGGAGCCTGCTTCTCCCTCTCTCTCTGCTGCTTTCCTTGTTTGTGCTTTCTCTTAAATAAATAAATAAACTATTTTTACAAATAAAATAAAATGCTTTAAAATATCTTTGTTTGGTGACATTACTTTTACTCTGAATTCTATTAAGCTGCTTAAAACTCAGCTGAATTATACTTAAGACACAGTCATCTATTTTATCTTAATACAAAGTGATTTACCCATGAATTTTCATAAATATGTATTTTATTAAAATTATAATTATATGTGCAACTTGAGACATAATTATAGGTTTTGGTTACTTACGATTGGTCTCTAAGGATTCAAACTCATAATTTAATCATCTTTTCCACTGTTGACTTTCTTTGCTGTTTGACGAGTTCACTATAACCAAAATGACCCATTTGACTGGCTTATGCATCTACTTTGGTATGTACCCTCCTCTACATAGGGCCCCTCCCTCTTGCTCCATTTCATTTTTTCCCTCCTAGCCATGGGGACAGAATGTTTTTTGGTGTCAACTATAGCAGCTCCGTGGGAATTGTATTCTCTTTTCCCACTCCTCTTCCACCCCCTTCCCCCTTCTTAGCTTTCATCTGATTACACCGCCATTAGGCATACTCTCTCTCTCAGCTCCTTCACGGTTGCCGCCCTCTCTGTCTCCTTAATGGAATGGCAGGGCCCAGCCTTTCTTTTTCAACAGCTTGCAGAGGCATGATGTCATGCCATGAAGAAGACATTCCACTGCTTATGTGGAAAGCTGGCAAAGTACACAGGCATAAAGAAAATGTGTGAGCAGTTAGTAAACACACAGGATTGTTGGGCACAGCAAAGATGGCGCTGGCCTGCCTTCTCTTCCGGCTAGAAAAGGCGCCCCCGTGGCAGTATTGGCGCCAACGTGGCGGTTTCGGTTCCGCATATCTCTGATATTTCCTCCTCTCGCCCAACACACCCTACCCAGTTACTGACTACGTAACCAAACCCCATAGGCTCTCTCCCCGCTGACCTCATTTCCCATCCCCTACCCAATATAAGCTGCAACCCCACTCAATAAAGTGAGATCCTGCTTCGACAGATCCCCCGAGTCTGGTGTAGTTCGTTAATGCGCCTGGACTCGCGACACTCGCCATCCCGCTCAGCCCCAAGGGGAGCTACCGGCTGGCCCGGACGCTCTCCTCGTGCCTGTCGGCCCGCAAAACCTACTGGAGTCCGACACAGGATAACACCCACTGTGTGGCACTCTCCTAATATGAAAGGGGAGTCAGGTGAACCAGGGTCACAACCTCGCTTGGACTTTTTTTCCTGGTGGTATGACTCTAGACAAATTACTTAACCTTTTTGCAATTCAGTTCCTTACCTATAAAACAAGATTTCCTACCTTTAAAAACTATTGTAAGGATTAAAAGAGATATCTCAGTTCCTGACACATAGTTAAATGAAGAGAAATAGACTTTCTGAATAAAATTATATTCTTTATCCAGACAAAACTATTCCCAAATGAGTACAATTAATTATTTTGTTTTAAATGGAAAAAATAATGAGTCGTAGCATGACCCATTCAAGGATCCTTGTAAAAACAGCTATAATTGAAGTCATTGGATAGCTGCTTATTTGTCATGTCAAGACTTTTCCAAATAGGAGTAATATTTTCATCTGAAGAGTGACTGCACATTTAAACACACAATCAGAAAACCAGTGCCTGCCTGCAAATTATCTAGCATTAATTTGTCCTTTTTGCACGTAAAAAAGATATTCAAACCTCCCTGCCCTCCCCCCTGCGGTGGATGCAGCTTGACTCCCCTGCTCCATTCCCACTTTGTGCGGCATAATTTTGTGCAGGCCAAAGGCTAAAGCAAGGTTCCTTCACACCTTAGCTTCTGAACACAATCGAGCTTTCACTCAAGAGAGGAGCTGTGGTGACACGTGAAAGGGAGATATCAATGTCATGAGGCAGAGGCCACACGTGGGCTGCTTCTGCTTTTTCTGCTGACACATGTCTCTGGGGAGGTTTTTGGTACCAGCCACAGCAGAGGTCTGAAATGCCCATCCTCTAGATCCAGAGGTGTGAATTGAGGAGGACTGTGCCGATCACTTGCCAGGCTCAGAGCACACCGAGGGATGTTGTCTTGAAAGCAGCAGCCATGGTGGCCTTTCCCGGACCCCTCTGTGTCAGAATCATGGCTGAGGCAATAGTTCTTCTTCGGCAGCCTCCTTTTGGGTCATTCTGGGAGTTGTTTCTTGAAGCTCAGTTTAGAATCTGCTCCTCTAACACTTCCAAGTACTTTGTAATTGAACCCTGACTAATATTCCACTGAAAGTCAAAAATGATACTACAGTGCTTTCTCCCTAAAGACTTTGTAAATGCTTGAATATATTAGAAATTGTATAGTGATTTTTTTTTTCCTTTTCACACAGAGGCAGTTGGCTTTATTTTGATTGGCAAATATTGTGTTCAGAATAATGCTTTCCATTTTGCCTATTTCTCTTTCAATAAATTTTAAGAGATAATCCATGGATAGTAAATAATTTGAAGAAAGAATTTTCTCTGTAAAAAAATCTTATTTACTTTTTACAGTGATTGTTTCTATATTCTTTCAAGTGCAATTAGTATATACACATGCACATACACATATGCATATATACAGCATATTTACATTAGAAATAAATACTGTATATATGTATGCATATATATTTATTTTATTTATATCATTGATGTCAAAAATTTTTTTTAAGATTTTATTTATTTGACAGACAGAGATCACAAGTAGGCGGAGAGGCAGGCAGAGAGAGGGGGAAGCAGGCTCCCCATGGAGCAGAGAGCCTGATGTGGGGCTCGATCCCAGCATCCTGGGATCACGACCTGAGCTGAAGGCAGATGCTCAACCCACTGAGCAACCCAGGTGCCCCTGATGTCAAAATCTAAAAGGAAAGTTGAAAGTGGCTAAAAGGGGAAAAGTAAATATTAAAAAATGTCCGTATTAAAAGGGGATAGCCAAGAGGTGGTTTATTGTTAAGTACCTGAAAAATTGAACTTTAATTTCAGTTCCTCTTTGTACTCTGCTTTAATTAGTTAAAATAAGTCAAATAACCTCTTTGAGCCTTATAACTACATCAAAGAATTGTAAGAATAAATGAGATGAGAAATAAAAAGTGCAATGGCATAGAATGGGTACTTCTTAAATGACTGAGTAATAGATATAAGGATAGACTGTCTCAATTTTGACTGAGACTCAAAAGACTGAGAAAAGCAACAACAATATGGGTACAAGTATCTCTACTTGAGGGAAGAGAGGCCATGTCCCTCATGTTGGGACACAGCCCCTCTTCCCAGCATGCTGTAAGGCATTATGAAGTGATTTCTCCCAACCTTAGCCACTGTTTTTCTCCCACGGTATTTAAGGAAGAGACACAGATTCACAGGGAGACAAGGATTCCCGGAGCTTGTGCCAAATATCATCAATCATAAAGCAAAGTCTCTCCTTTCTTCCTTCCACAGAGAGAGTTGGGCACATGTCTGGAGTGTGCTTCTCAGGCTCTCATGCAAGTTGGTATGGCCAGTGGAATGGGAGAAGAGATGTGTACCACCTCTAGGCCAGGGCTCTTGAGAGACCGGATGTGTCTCTCCATGCACTCCTTTCTCAGTCTGGAAGCAGATGATGATGAGACTGTAGGAACTCATGTAGCTGAAGATGGGAAATGTCCTTGAATGACCATCTGAAGAGAAGCAGCCACTAACTTAAACCCCACCCAGGACTAATATGGGAGAGCTAGATAAATTTTTTTAAGCTACTGAAAGTTGGTGTCCCATTTGTTCTCATTTTCTAGACTACCCTAACTCATACAGACAGTCTAAATTATCTTGGAAAGAGCTGCTATCGTACTATGGCATTTCCTTTTTCCAGCTACTTATGAAGGAGTGGAGGGGAATGTACACCATCTCAAGCCAAATTAGGGTGTGTGTGAAACAAATCATTTGGAACACTTGCTTTATATTCCCTAGAATCTGGGCACACAGATACACTGGTAACTCTCTAAAACCTAGGACAGACTAGATAGTGACAGAGGAAAGAGGCCAGGAGAGAGGAGAGAGAAATGTGTCAAGTTTCCCAGAAACAAAAGTGCACTCCACTAAAACAAAGCAGCCTGCAGCCATCTTGGTCGGGAATCATACCAAAAAGGGATGAAGCAGTGGACAGAGCCAGCACTGGGCAGCCTGCTGGAAGCACACAGGCTTCAGAGAGTGTGGTCAGCTAGATCTACATCTCCTGCCTCACCAGGGCTGTGGTTAGAGGTCTGTACAAGGAGGATCTCAGAGGCATTCAACAAAGGCCCAGAGAGAAAAAGCAGTTGCTTTTCTGTTGCCCACAGGGTCCTGAGGCTGTGTGCTAACTGTACAAGTCAGGTGGTATTGGAAAGTATTTCTCCCTGGCACTTCTCTTCTCCACTGTTTTGGAAGGGACAACAGCAGCCATGGGGAGGGAGGCATTGAAGAATTCAGACACCAAGTGTGCTTTCCTTGCTCTTTGCAGGATGCACAGCTGAGGCAAGCCCCAGCTGTGGAAAGATAATTAAAATCGTATAATAGATCAAACTGTAATGTTAGATTTGATGAGATTTTTAAATTTTTGAAATGAGATTGTTATTCTTTCTGAAAGAGACCAGAAAACCTTTGGGAACTGCTTGAGGTTTCATCAGGGGTGCGAAAGATCAATTCCAAAGAACACTATTGGAAGGACATAGTGTGGAGGAAGATGGCTGCTCTCAACGAACATACAATTGTGTCCAACAAGTTCAATAAACTGATTAAGTAGCTGTTGTCATGGGTTACAGAAAAAAATAATTGGCATTTCAAACTACAATTGCCTGTGCTCACTTTTGGCTCTATAGGAGTGGCACAAAAATTTTCCTGAGGCAGATTACCTACCTACGTCAGAAATCTTTAGCAAAAATTGTTAACAAAATTTCTTTCTTACCATACAAAGGAAAGGTCCTTAGCCTTCATCTAGAAAAGCCACAAAGTGAGGTACATTTGTCATTCGAAATTTATAGTAGCCACATTAATTGGGTCAAATTATCTTAAGAATGTATTTTATTTTATAGAATAATATCAAAAATACCATTATTTCAACATGTAGCCAATGTAAGAAATTGTTTATGAGCCATTTCACATTTTTTTAATACTAGATCTTCAAAATTTGGTATGTATTTTGTATTTACAGAAATCTCAGTTTGAACTAGCCACAGTTCAAGTGCTCAGTAGCTTTAATTTAAAACAGCACAGAACTGGAGTTAATTTTTTTTTTTTTTTAAGAGAGAGCTAACATGGAAGTGGGTGGTAGGCAGAGGTAGAGAGAATCTTAATCAGGCTCATTGCCCAGCACAGAGTCCATTGTGGGGCCCATCTCATGACCCTGAGATCATGACCTGAGCTGAAATTAAGAGTCAGATGTTTAACGGACTGAGCCACTCAGCTGACCCTGGAGTTAATTATCTTTAAATCTGCCTAAGAAGTGAGCAGAAATACTATGTGACAAAGAAAGTAGAAAAGAGAAAGGGGGAGGAGAAAAAGTAAGAGTGACAGCAGGAAAATGTTGGCCAAGGAGGAATTCTGAGAAGGTGGAGGGAACAAATAAATCATGTGTAAAAGCAGAAAGGTTCAAACCAGTGGCTGGCCCATTAAAAGTGCCCCACAAATGTCTGCCCATGTTACCTGAAACCTTCTTTCACCCTGACATTGATCAATCGACTCATCAATTGAAAGACAGGTAGATAGATTAACCATCTTACCATTTTACATCCAGCCTGTCTTTTTCTACCTTTGGTCAAATGTCTGCATCTAAGCATACCAGACACATCATATATCTGAGAATTTACTGTCTACTAATGCTGGCAAAGAAAATAAATACATTTGGTCTGATGTAACTTTTGGTTAAGGAACCCATGCTGTTTTTCAGTGATCATTACTTTTTGTCTAAAGGCTTACATCTTTATAGTGACCAAATATGCTAAAGTTATTCAAAATACTTTATACTAGTATCATAGAATAGAATATCCTTAAAATCTTAAACCTCATAGCTGCTGTAATCTGACTCCTATATTTGATAAAGGTCTTAAATGTGTAAGTATAAACTTGATGTGTAGATGAAATATTGATCATCCACAATTATAGTACTCACAATGTCCTTTGCCAACCCTATTGTCAAATTTCTATTCTTGAAAATATAATAGGGATTCATAAGTATTGTGTTAAATGAATATTTAATGTGTTATTTTCACATGACTACTATAATGAATTGCCAGAAACTTGGTGGCTTAAGACAAAACAAATTTATTATCTCACAGTCCTGGAGTATGGAAGTCTAAAAACACTATCACTGGCCCAAAATCAAGGCGTTGGCATCACTGTGGTTTTTCCAGAGGCTCTAGGGAGAATCCTTTTCTTGTCTTTTCCAGCTTTGGATTGCTGCCAGCATTCCTTGTGGCCACATCATCTCTGTCTCTGTGGGCACATTCCTTCCTCTTCTCTGTCTTGTTCTATGTCTATGTGAAATCTCCCTGTGCCTCTCTGTTATAAAAACACATATGATTGCATTAAGTGTCCACATGGATAATCTAGGAAAATCTCTCTGAATTAGTTTCCTCAGGATGCAGGAACAAAATACCACAATCTGGGTTATTTAAACAACAGAAATTGGTTGTGTCTCTGTTCAAGAGGTTAAAAGTCTGAGATCAAGGCTCAGCAGAGTTTGTTCATTTTGAGGGTTGTGTGGGAGAATCTGTCTCATGCCTATATCTCTAGCTTCTGGAGGTTTGCTGGCAATCTTTGGCATTCATTGGCTTGTGCTCACATCTCTGCCTTCATCTTCTCATTGTTTTCCCCTTTTATGTATATCTGACTCAAACTTTCCCTTTTATAAGGACACTGGTCATATTATATTAAGGGCTTATTTTAATTAATAACATCTTCAACCATCCTATTTTCAAATGAGATCACATTCGGATGCTGGGATTAACACTTCAACATACAAATTTTGATGAGACACAATCCAGCATAACGATCCTTAATCACATCTGTAAATATCCTTTTTTTCAAGTAAGATAATATTCACAGGTTTCAGGATCAGGATCTGATATCTTTGTGTTCCCATTGTTCTGCCTACTCAAAATAAGCATGGAAATTTCTTGAGCAAATTTTAAAAAGAAGGAGGGGAAAGAGGAAGACAGAAGAGAAAGAGAGTCTGAGTTTTAACAAATTATTTATCAAGCACTGATTCTCTCCGAAGCACCAAATTATCTCAAATAGTTGCCTCCACTACTTGCCTTAATGAAGCACAATATTAGATGCCTCACACTATTTGTGGAGCTGTGACCACTGTAATGGGGTCAGTTTTCAAGCAAGGGAATCCCTCTCAAACCTGATGCTGATCCTGGCTGAATCCTGATTATTTCTGAAAGCTTAGCAATGGACTGGGTTCTAAGAAGTTTGAGAACTGTTTCATTCCTTTACATCTGCCACTTTTTCATCAGAGGGAATCAGGGGAAAGGAAGTGCCCCTTCATGTTTTTTCTGATTCCAGATGTCCTGGAATAGCCCCTGCTTTGTGGCTAGTACCCTTATTTCACAAAGCAGCTCCTGGGAGAAACCTCTAAGTCCTTGGAATATCCTACCTGATAAGAGTGTACTTGTATACATAGGGCCTTTACCCTTGTGAATAGTTTATACTCACAATGTGACTTATGGTGAATGCCTCTTTCTCTTTACCTGGAATCTTGGGCCATGCTGTATCATTTTGACCTCTGGAGGGTCTGCAGCCTGAGTAGCCAGTGTCAGCCATGTGGATGCTCTGTGCCCACATAACTAAGCTACAATAAAAGCCCTGGACACGAGGTTTAGATGAATTGAAAATAATTGGCACACATCACACATTGTTGTTGGGAGAATTAAGAGCTGTCCATGTGACCCCACTGGGAGGGAGCAACTGGAAGTTCATTCCTAGTTTTTCCTGGACTCCAGGCTATGCAACTTTTTTCTCTGTTGATTTTTTAACTGTGACATTTCTCTGTAATAAACCATAACCATGAGTCTAACAGTTTTTCTGAGCTCTGTGGGTATTTCTAGCAACTCACCAAACCTAAAGGTGGCCCTGGAGGCCTTTGATATGTTATCACAAACTGTTTACCATAGTCATACCTTATACCTTAATACTGCAGGGAATACCTTATTTATTTTTTGCATCAGCTATCTAAGATCAGGAGTAGCCCATCAAGGTTAGTTAACTTTTTTTTTTTTTTAAGATTTCATTATTTTTTTTGATAGAGAGAGATCACAAGTAGGCACAGAGGCAGGCAGAGAGAGAGGGGGAAGCAGGCTCCCCGCTGAGCAGAGAGCCTGATGTGGGGCTCGATCCCAGGACTCTGAGATCATGACCTGAGCCGAAGGCAGAGGCTTAAACCACTGAGCCACCCAGGTGCCCCAAGGTTAGTTAACTTTTATAGACTCGCACAGCAAATGACAGAGCTGCAAAGCACACTGAGGCTAGACTGCCTCCAAAGCCATGCTCTTAATCACTGTATTTTATATTCACAGGGATCAAATGATGTGCTGACCTAACTTTAATAAAATATACATTCAGGTAAGTGATCAAAGAATGCCTTCCAATATAAAATAACAACTTCAAGGTAAGTTCAGTGGTTTAAGAAGTAGCCATTCAAGTTTATATAATTGGAGATAAATAAGTACCCTTTTGATAAGCTCCAAATGGGATCTGCACTCTTCTTGGTCTTTTCCTCTGCCTATGAGACTCTAAGATCCTCAAGGAAAGCCCTGGGAGGATTTTTATTTCTACAGTAATAATTGGGTCTGCTCTCTGTATGTATCTTTCTGCCTTATGTTATCTCTTGTTTTCATGGGCTTGCATGAATTTACTGGAAACTAATTTGGATCGTTGTATATGGTTTATAGAAAGCTGAAACTATTCATGGATTTAATTCTGGTGCAAAGAATCACAAAGTTTGGCTTCTACTTTCTTATAATCATTTCATTGTCTTCATTTTGTTGCAGCTTCCATGGGTAGGGTTTTAGTAACTCCATTTTTCCCACTACATAATTCAGTAACTTTAATAAACTCGTCTACTGCCTGAGCACCATGTTAAAAATCCATGCACAATTTCTTCAGAGCAGCACTTTATTACCAGTTTTACTGTAATGCAATATTAATATAAAATGATGACACTTGGACTGTGAAGGCAATATTGTGCATTTACAATAATATTTATACAAATAATTAAACTTTGATTTTATTGGATAGGACATATCTATACAAGGCGATTTTTTGCACAAATTAACTGAAAAAAAAAATAAGGGACTGTATTGACCATCATGGTCTGTATCTGGGTTTTCTCAGATTGGACTGCAGGAAAATCTAGTTTCAAATATTGCATCTGTCATCTGTACTTCATATCAAGGAATTAATCAAACTGACGGTGAAGAGAGTTTTTTGAATGTTCATTATTTCAGCTATTAATTTTTAAAAGCAGCAAATGTTGCAAGTCAATAGCATCCATAAAAATTGATTTATTGTGCAATTTCCTTCATACTCATAGAAGCCAAAAGCAGATTCTGTGTATCTAATGCTTTCTATTTCTAAGCCACTCTCTTCACATCCATTTTTTTAAGATAAATTATTCAGATGAAAGAAATGTAATCCTGTTTGAATTCCACTGATTTGAATTCGTGGGAACTGACCACATCAAGGAAATGTGAAATTTAGCATGAAAAAGAACTACACACAGAAGCAATTACATTGTGAAAAATCACAGAAATGTAATTTATATTAAAAAGTGCAAAAGATTCTTGATCAATCACATTACTTCTGTGATACAGGTAACCTCACATGATGCTCTGATAGAGTTCTGAGACAGCCAGGACCACTGATGTCATTTATACCACTGATGTCTCAGTTAAGATAGATTGTTTTCTTTAGACACAGACCTCACATGTCATCCTGGAAGTGTTTACTGTTAAATATGTTTGCACTTCAATTTCAGAACGGAATTCAGAGTTGGTTGATTTGTGTTTAAATCCCAATCCAGGTTCTGCTCAGTAGTTATAGCTATGTTTTCTTGGACAACTTAATTCTCTGAGTTATAGTTATCATCTCTGTGATACATAGATTATAAAGCTTATTCAATAGGTTTTTTAATGAATTAAACAAGAATGAATAAGATAATATTTGTAAAGGCATTTTTCAAAGTGCTGTTCATTAAATGTGATTATTCTATCCAGCAATGTGCAGGTCTCAAATAATATAGTTGGATTATGAAAAATAAGTAGTCTTTAAAATGCCATTTCTACTAGTGGTATTATTTCCTTTTTAACCAACAATGATTATTATGCTAGTATCTCTGAAAAACAGGAAAATTCATGGCTCTCAATAGTCCTTTGTGGTACAAACTGGTGATATAAAACCTTGATACCCATCAAACCTCGGGACCCTTCTGCTCCTCTCATATGTTGCCTGTCCCCTTACTGAAAGCAATACTACTTTCCATACCTGAAATCCCTTCTCCCCAGTGCCTGCAAATCAAAATGATAGCAATTCTACCCAATACCACTTATGATTTTCAAAACTAAGGAGACAAGAGCGGGCTGTCTGTGGGAGTTGAGCAGCAGGGACACACATGGTTAACTCCTGTCAAATTGTGTCTGGAGAGAGCTTCCATGTGCAGTTGGCTCTACTCTGCTAATAGAGACAGAAGAATAGGCTGGTTTTAAACAAGGGTGAAACTCCAAACCTCTTGGACGCCTCCTATTGCTTACAACTCCATTTTTATCATGTAGGAAGTGTCAGTTATTATCCAGGTAAGAAAAAATCCAATATATTTGAAGTATTTTTTCTGTCTATTTTAAGTACCAAAAATAATCATTATATCTATTTCTATAATAATGATCAAACAGAGAAAAATAACCAGGCATATTAAAAAAGAACTGGCTGTTCAGAAGAAGGAAACAATTTGAGCATTCAGAACATATACTTGTCAGTGTATCACAATTATTACAGGAAATTAGAGATAATTTTTTAAGACTAATAAATATTCTAAATGAGGCTCGAGAAAATTTTGCAGTCACAAAGGATGTTGATATGTGTTACAGTTTTGGAAATGTAAAACAATAATTGTCAAACTAAAAAAAAAAAAAAATTAATTGTTCCTAAGGAGAACATTTTCAATATCAGTAAAACAAAATTTGTACACTAGAAGACTAGAACTCAAATAAAGACAAATAATGATGGAATGGAATTAAAGAATTATGCATAATGAAGGATATATCTGTATGATACAATATATGTATAATTTTAATTTTAGGAGGAGGCAATAGAAAATACAGAAGAAAAGCAGTAATAAAATAAATAATATAATAAATTTTCTGAGCTGACAAAAGACTTGTGTATTAGTTTCCTATGCTGCTAAAACAAAATACCACAAACTTAGTGGCTTAAAAACGCAAATTCATTATCTTACAGCTCAGTATGTTAGAAGTCTGACGTGGGTCTCATTCGTGTAAGTCAAAATGTCAGTAGGGTTGCATTTATTTCTGGAGACTCTAGAAGATAACCTGTTTCCTTGCCTTCTCCCACTTCTAGAGGTCACCCACATTCCTTAGCTCATGGTCCCTTCCTTCACCTTCCAAAGCTAGCAACTATATATCGCTTTGGCCCAGCTTCACATGTGATATTTTTTTCTGACCACAGCTGGGAAAATTTCTCCACCATTAAGGCACTTTGTGATTAGATTGGTCCCCCTCAGAAAATCCGGGATGATCTCCCCATCTCAAGGTTCTTAATTTAATCTCAGCTCAAAGCCCCTTTGGCCATAAGAGGTATCATATTCATAGACTTGAGGAGTTAGGATGTGAACATTTTGGAGGACTGTTATTCTGCTAACCACAACCTGTGTATCCACTAGGAAAGAGTTCACTGAGTGCAAGGCAGAACTAATGGAAAGACACTCATACTTACAGGTAAGGTAAGGTACAAGGGCAAAGAGAACATTTAACAAACATCAGATTTTAAAAGCTGGTTAACAGAAAAGAAAAAAGTAACATTAGCATAAAACCTGTAAAACACTATGATCCAGAAAACTATCTTAGGTTGGTTATGATGAATAATACAAGATACTGTTTCAATGCTCCATGTCTCAATGGCTTAACACAGTGAAATTACTACTTGCTTATGTAAAACCCAACAGGTATTTATTTCTGAGCAAGTGGCTTTCCTTGAACTCATTCAGAGACTCGGGTTCCACTTTGGGGCTCCATGATCTTCGAGGTCTTCAGAGACCTCTCCTTTCAGTCAGTAGATAGGAGAGAGAACGGAGAAGCTTGTGAGGTTTTTATGGGACAAACTTAAATGTGACATCTGTTGCTTCTGTCTAATGTCCCATTACTCACATAGCCATGGTTAACTTCCCAGAAAGCTTGTAAAACAACGCCCAGGAGGAACCAATGTGTGTTTTGATAAAACACAGCTCTGTCAGTGACAGGTGGTACAACTTGCTTTCTTAGGATAAAAGACTGATTTCCCATAATTCTATTTACTGCTCAATTAACATTCATTTGACTCAAACACATACACAAACACATTTTTAGGTGTACAAAAAATTATTTGTCTTACCTCATGAACTTTTCCTGAAAAATTACCTAAGGAATCAAATAAATGAACATCACAATATACAGCCTATAATCAGAAATAACATATATGAATTTTTTTTAACACTCAAAAACTTCCCCCAATTAGAAATTGATAACAAAACATGAACTACTTGGTATTACAAAGTGACCTGTAGTAGAGGTGTGAACATCTTCAGAGGGTCATTATTCTGTGAGGGGTCTGGGTGAAAATCTGTTTCTATTTCTTAATAGCTGTTTGAACCTAGTTATGTCACTTAGCCTCCAAGTACCTTTCTACTTCAGGTAAAAAGGAAATACTATTAATTCTAATTTTATAAGATTGCTGTATGTATTAAATGAAGTAAATCATGTAAATAATGATAGCAAACATTAATAAAACACAGTATAAGCATTAGGCACTTTCCATATATTATATAGTATTTGGTACATTGTGCTATTTTTATTAATTAACTTATATCAAAGATAAAGTGAATGTAAAAATTAAGAGTATGTCTAAATCAACTATAATGAGAAAACATAGTCATAAAGATATAAGTAAATATTTATAAATTATTTATCTCTTAAAACATTAATTAATACACTATTTTTTCTCTTCAGAAATATGTATTCTGGTATTTAACCAATATGCTGAACTTTTAGGGTCAATAATTATCCCTTCCATTAATAGAAATTATGTATGATTATTTTACAAATCCACCTTTATTTTCTCTAACAGTGTGCTGTTTTTCATAATAGTTTCTTCTTTTATTTTTCTAATTTATCATAATTATTTACTCATCTCTTTTGCTTTTTCTGTAATCTGAAGTTTACCCTGTGCTAATTACACTGTTTGTGGAATCCACTGATACCACCTTATAATTTGTTTCTAATATAATTTGCAGCATTTCTCTGTGAGCTCCTGATGCTTAGATCTTTACTTTGAAGTGTTTGATTTGCATTTCTTGTGGGCCCTGAGGTATGAAAGGGTGTTTCAGAGCAGGGTTGAGCTTGTGCGTGCTCCCTGAGTGTCTGGTGGTCCCACACTATAAAATCTTAATTTCTTTACTTGCAGCCAAATTACAGAAGTGTCCTACCATTAGGCCTCGAGGATGAGCTTGGTGAGGCTGAGTTTTTTACTTTTTTGCATTTCACCCATGGCTGTAGATACAGGCAAACTTCTTCATCCTTTCCTTGGCTTCTGAACAGAAGGGAGCCTCTTGAACACTCCTGGCTCAAATGGATTGCTTTTGGATTCCTGTCTGTCTTCCCATTGGACTGAGGCCACATATTGTAAATCTGTGGGTCAATAGGACCCAGCCTCCAGCCTCTTGGGCATCTATCTATAATTAAAAGCGCTGGAGTGGGCAGGTAATCTGCTCTCAGGCTTACTACACAGACTTTTGCCTTTTCTTAGTCATGGAACCAGAGATGTTCCTTCCTTTCTTCTTCTTTCTTCCTCCTCCTCCTCCTCCTCCTCCTTCTTCTTCTTCTTCTTAATAAAATGGTGATTTTTAAAAAGTGAAATGATAATTTTTTAAAGTTACATTTTATTTACCATTTAAAAAATATTTGTAGTAGAGAGAATAGGAGAGGGACCATCTATATCATTTTAACTTGTCACATTCAGGTTTATAGCCTCTACATTAGAATGAGGCAGTTTGATAATGTAAGCAAATTTTTAAAAAAGGGTAATCTTACTTAAAGATATATAGGCCTCTATTCATTAATAATCATTTATTTAATGTTATAAGGTACAGTAAATTATGGTAAAGATACACTGGAGGATTTTAATCCTCATGGAGCTAATATGCTAACAAAATGAAAAAAAAAATTCCCTAATAAAATATAGTGATTGAAGCCATAGGGTATTAAACAAATAATGCATGATAGACACTTGGATTTATTCCTGAAATTTAAAGATATTAGGATATATCTTAATTACATTAAAAGAATAGACTTATTGGTTGATAATATGATCATATTATAATTCTCTCAAATGATGAGACTCTCAAATGATTAGACATGTCTGATGAAAATTCATAGTATGCTAAGGCTTGATAATTATTTAACAGAAAACAAGTTTCATTAAGAACTGATAGTTTCTGTTATTTAAAAAATTGAAATAAGAAGTATTACCTGTGAAATACAACAACAAGGATATCTGCTATCTGTTATTCAACATTATCAGGAAATTCCAGTCATGCATTTAAAGAAGAAAAATAATATATCAGTTTTAGGAATCCCGATATAAAATATCCTCATTTGTAAATAATTGCCTAATTGAAAAAAAATTTAGTTGAAGAAAGTTTTGAAACAGAAAATCTTAGTAAGTTGGCCATTAAAATATAGTTTTAGAATTAAAATGTACAAAACTATCCCGATTGTATTAACATTTATAACTTTCTATGGGCTTCAGAGATGACAACTCTAGTAAGGAAAAAAACAGAAGATGATTTGATGACTTGAGTTAGTAAAGTGACATCTATCTATCTTTACAAGATGTCTCAATATTTAAAGATGTCAGTTCTCTCAATTAACTTATAAATTGTGTAGGAAGTGATCCTTTTGATGAATTTTGGAAAGAACTTGACAAAAATAATTATTAAGTTAATTTGTAAGAATGAATGGATGAGAGTGGCCAATATAATAATGAAAAAAGCAGAGTAATGGTAGTCATGGTGAGAGGGCCTGGCTTTACAAGATACAAAAACATATATAAATTTACAGTCATTAAAATGTGTATCTGGAAGACAGATAAATGGAATAAAACACTAAATCTAGAAATGCACTCAATTCAAGATGTAGTATATGATAATGATAGCCTTTCAAATCAGTAAGGGGAGAAAAAAATAATAAATGATACTTGAGAATTGAATAATTAAGTTAGCATTCTATCTCTTCACCAGACTATTTCCTAGAAGAGTTGGAAGACAAATACATTTTTTAAATGACTACAGAATTTGGGGTGCCAAATTCTGCCAATTGTTGGTGCCAACAATTGTTGGCTCAATTGATTGCCAATTGTTGGTGCAGTCGCTTAAGTATCTGACTCTTGCTTTTGTCTCAGGTCATGACCTCAGGGTCATGAGATCAAGCCCTCTGTTGGGCTTCCCATTCAGCTCAGAGTCTGCTTGAGATTCTCTCTCCCTCTGCCCCTCCTGTTTGTATTTGCTCTCTCTCTAAAGTAAATTAAAATATAAGTAAATAAATAAATAATTTTTTAAAATGACTACAAAATTTTAAGGGTAACATGTAACTTTTACATAAAATTTGACAGTGAGGAAAAATTTACCTACTCTACCTTGCTATCTCTCTCTCTCTCTCCCATGGAGGCATACACATGGAATAGAAAAAATGGAGAGACTGACATAAAAGTAAAACATTGCTGTAGGCTACAATATCTATAAAAAATTTTGACAACAAAATAGGACCAATATTTGTCATGAAAAACTATTTTTATATATATATGTATATATATACATATATATACACACACATACAAATACATGTGTATGTCAGTTAATGAAAACATATAATAAATTGAGCAAAGATAAAACATGTATATTAATCAGGGTAGGTAGGTTAGGTCACATATCAAATATCACACAAGATATCACAAAAGAGATAACAAATATCACACAAGGTGGTTGACTTACAACCATAAAGGTTTACTTCTCACTTATGCTTCATGTTCCTCATGAAGGAGCTATAGCCCTTCTCCACCTTGTTTTCCTGATGGGATCCAGGATAATGGAGCAACCTTCTTCTGGAATCTTTCTGCTGTTTTAGCAAAAGAAAAGAGATTCTGAACCATGATCTCACTGTTAAAGCTTCTATTTGGAAGTGACATGTATTATTTCCACTCATATTTCACTGGTCAAAGCAAGTCATATGGCCATCCCTACATTTCAGAGGGTAAGAGTTTATAATTTGTCTATGGGGAATGGTACCTGATGGAGGGGTACCAAATATGAATGAAGAGTAATTTAATCTGCTACTCTCACTGAAGGAGAAAAGCCAGTACTCATCCAAGTACAACAATGAGCTTAAACTTCAGATCTCTAAGAATTGCTACATTGTCCCTATATCAAGTATGAATAATGTTCCTCTTAAACTGGAAACTTGTAAACTAAATACAAACTCTATGTCCTATATCCTAGCATCCCCACATGCACACACTGTTGGAGCAGGAAAGGATCACCCCACAGTACAATTCTCACTGAGAAATCAGAGAAAATGAAGGGACACAGTAGTCTCTGATCTGCAGCAGAGCTAAAACTCTACAGGATAGATATTGTAATTTTCCCTAGTTTGTGGATGAGGACTATCCCTTGTATAAGCTTTCATCATCTTCCCTGGGAGTACCTACCCAGACCATTCTTCTCTGTGGTCCTTGTCTCTTTTCTCTTGGAATTTCTTTCTTTTCCCTTTTCCTCCTTGATTATTTCTGAAATGACAACAGAGATGATAAAGAGCACTATTTTTGGTATTATAAGTATTGTTTTATTGTGGTAAGAACTCTTAACATGAGAGCCATCTCCTTAGCAAATTTAAGTGTACAGTACATTATTGTTAATTATGAGTACAATGCTGTATAGCAGATCTCTAGGGCTTGTTCATCTTACTTAACTGAAACTTTTTACCTGTTTTAGTTCATTAAAAGTTCCTAATTTCCCTCTTCTCTGCCCCAGGCCATGAAACCACCATTCCAGTCTTTGATTTTATTTATTTGACTATTTTGATAGTTCATGTAATTGAAATAATTCAATACTTATTCTGTCTCTGGCTTATTGTACTTATTGTACTTAGTTAACATAATATTCCTAAATTCAATCCAGTCAACCCATGTTGTCACATATTGTAAAATTAACCCCTCCACCTTTAAGGCTGAATAGTATTCCCTTGTATGTATATATCACATTTTCCTTATCCATTCATCTGTTGATGGACATTTGTTTCTGCTTTTTAGCCATTGTAAACAGTGCTGCAAAGAATGTGGGAGTACAGATATCTCTTTGAGATCCTGATTTCAATTTCTTCATACCCAGAAGTGGGATTGCTGGATCATATGGTTGCTCTATTTTTTAATTTCTTAAAGAATCTCTACTATTTTCCAAAGTGGTTACACTATCTTGTATTCCTACCAAGTGTGAAGGGGTTCCAATTTCTCCACATCTCACCAATACTTGTCTTTAGGTTTGCTTGTTTTTGTATAGATTTTTTGATAATAGTTACCCTGATAAGTGTGAGACAATATCTTACTGTGGTTCTGACTGGTTCTTCCTGATGCTTAGTGACAATGAGCATTTTTTCATATGTCTGTTGGCCATTTGTATGTCAACGTTGGAGAATGCTGACATGCAAAGAAAACAATACAATTCAAATCTTTTTTTCTTTTTTTTAAAGATTATTTATTTATTTATTTGACAGACAGAGATCACAAGTAGACAGAGAGGCAGGCAGAGAGAGAGAAGAGGAGGAAGCAGGCTCCCAGTTGAGCAGAGAGCCCCACGCGGGGCTCGATCCCAGGACCCTGAGATCATGACCTGAGCCAAAGGCAGAGGCTTTAACCCACTGAGCCACCCAGGCGCCCCAATACAATTCAAATCTAATAAACCAAACTTAGGTTATTAGTTCTTTTGTTACTGAGTTGCATGAGTTCCTTATATATTTCAGATATTAACCTCTTATCAAATATATCATTTACAAATATTTTCTCCCATTCTGTGGATTCTTTTCATTCTGTTGATTGATTCCTTTGCTGTGCAGTGCCTATTTTCCTTAAGCATACTCAATTATTAGGCACACTAGGGTTATTTTAATTCTCAAACAGTCATAGCCTCATCGAGGGCAGGGCATTTGCAGCTTTGACCATTCAGTTCAAAAACATAGTCAGCTTCTCATTTATTTGCTTTCAGTTAGCATCATGTGCCAGGACTCACATTCACAATGTTTTCAGGACTTGACTCTACACTTAATCATGGGGAACTGGAATTTATCAGGCTGGGATTTGGGAAAGTCATCCCTCTAGTCTCTTCTACCTCAATTTACTGGGTGGTAACAACCAATTTAGTTTGAACAATCTTGATTTGCACCTTGCTATGAGGCTGAATTTTAATTATCCTTTGTCACTCAGAGGCTTTTTCCGTTTTGTTTTCCCCTACTTGGCGATGAAAACTAGCTGTAGCTTCCAACACTTCAATCTCAATATTTCTAGACCATCTTTTCTCTGTGGCAAGTAGGTAAATTCTTTTAAGAACTCATTTTCTTTTTAAAGTTTCTTGCTAAATGAACCAACATGCTAGTACCATTCTGTTTCCAGGTTCTTCAACAAGTGATACACTTCTTTGGTTCAAAATCTGACTTCCAAGTTAGGAATATTTCACCTTTGCCTGACATGGATCACCATCCACTGGACTCTGATAATAATTTATTTGCTCACCGCTCTCCAGTCTTGAATTGAATGTCACTTATTTTGTTGTTGTTGTTGCTAATTTGCGGTTCAAGTTTTTAAATCATTCATAAAACTGTAGGCTATGCTAAGAAAACAATTCACCCCAAACTATCACTGACTCACAGCAATAAAAATTTAGTTCTCATTCACATTCTATGATCATTATATGACCATGGTCATTGCTCTCAGGAACAGCTTTTCCCCTAGAACACTTCTCTCTGGGCATAGCTTTTCTTCAAGATTTGAGTCTCCTGGCAGAAGAAAAGAGAAAATGTGAATGAAGAGCTAATTCCTAAAATTTCAGTTAAGAGGCAGGTCTCTTTCACTTCAGTTGCTCTGGCAGAGCAAGTTGTGTAGACACACCGAAGTCCACTGGTGGTGGGATGTATCCTCCTCCAGGGAGAAGCACCTTAGGGAGAAGCACTGAATATGGGGAAACTGTAATCCAACTCCCAAAATGGGCAAATCACATGCAAATGAAAATGACCCAGAATAACCCCCATAATGACCCAAATATAACTTGGGAAATAACAAAGCCTTATTGCTGCTTTTCACTCAAAAGTTGGGAAATAGTTTGAAAAATGCTAACACCCAGTGTTTAAAAGATCGTGGGGAAAATAAGCACAATAACATCCTTTTGGGGGATTTATAATGAATAAATTTATTCAATTCTCAGAAAGACATTTGGACAATACTGAAGAATAGCCTTTGAAGTGGGCATTGTGCCAAAGTTTCCCCTTTTCAGTGATTATCTAAAACGACTATGTGAAGATGCAAAAATATATGTTTGTATATAGAAAGTATTTCATGATAGGATAGTTAGAGAAGCATTATTAATATTAATGAAAAATTGGAAACATTTATAATGTTTAACAATAAGGTAATTGTTAATGAAAGTATGATTTGTTATTAGACTGGACTATAATGCAGCCATAAAAATAATATTATATTAATCCCTGGTAGGAATAGATGTGTTTGTTATATTGTTAAGTAAAACACCATATTATTCAACACTATGCATTATGAAAACAGAAAATTATAAAGGCCCAAATACTTTGATTCAGTCTTGATTAAAATTATAGTCAAAACCATATGCTGTAATTTTCAAATGGTGCTTAGTGAAAATTTTTGGCTTTAATAATCTGTTTACATTGTGAGTCTCTGAGAATGCAAAGTAGGGACTTGGCTATTACCCTTTGTTTAGAAAGATAAGGAAGAAGGTTAGAGAATATTTGCATTCCATTACCATAAATATTAAGTTAAATCTATACTTTTCTTGTATCTTCTCATCATAAAGTTGAGTTTCTTTCTGTTTACTAAAGAGGACAAAGGGCTTTGTGTAAAATTCATAGTTCTGCTTTAATAGTTTTTTTTTCCCTCAAGAATTGTTGGCTTATAACCTTGAGACAACATATGTTTGTTCTACAAAACCACAGTTGTAGGAATGTTTGTTGTAAAAGACTCCTGTTCACTTGAATTTGTAAACCAGGTTTGTCCTAAGTGGTTGAGTTTGCTCACCAACTTTGTGGTAATTAAGCAGATGTTATCTTATCTTATCTTATGTTATTGTTTAACTAACTAAAGCATAAAAACTATTAAGTGTTTTATTAAGTTAGAAATGCAGGGGATCCTGGGTGGCTCAGATAATTGAGCCACCTTAGGCTCAGGTCATGATCACAGAGCCCTGGGTTGCAGCCTGGCGTCCGGCTCCCTGCTCCGTGCAGAGCCTGCTTATCCCTCTCCCTCTGCATGCCGCTCCCCCTGCTTCTGCTCTCTGTCAAATAAATAAAACCTTTAAAGAAAAAAAATGCATTTTAAAGTCCTCCTCCTAAAATAAAAAGGGCAAGGGGAAGAAATGTAGTTTATTTTTAAAATACAATGCAAATCAGAGGTGCGGAGTGGCACAGTTGATTAAGTGCTGGACTCTGTGTTTCAGCTCTGATTGTGATCAGTTGTGAGATGGAGCCCCGTGTCTGACTCCACATTCAATGCGGCATCTGCCTGGGATTCTGTCTCCTTCTGTCCTTCCTGCTTGTACTCCCTCTCTCCCTCTCTTAAATAAAAAAATATTTAATAAGTATAATACAAGTCTTACTCTACCACAGCATGAATCATTTATGTATTCATATGCATGTATGTATAAATAACCAATCTTCACTAAACAGTAGATCATGAACATATTTCCATGTCAATCATATCCATTCTATCAGTTCTAGTGGCAGAATGTTTCAAATTACATGTGTTAATTGAATTTTAACATGTAACTAAGTTATTCTAAGCATGTATACCAACATGTCAACACTGGCTATATTTGAGTGTTGGAGTTTTTGTTTTCTTCTTTTTGCCTATTTATATTCTCTAAAGCTCCCTATGAATGTGTATTTTGTTGTTATTGTTGATATGAGAAACTAAACACACACACACACACACACACACACACACAAAAAGAACCTTACCCTCGTGCTTTTACATCCAGATCAAACACCATTTCTTCCATTTGCTCGGTCTCTCCGGTCACAGGAAACGACTCTTCTTCAAACCTTTGTTTCTTTTGTTTTGTATCCCACTTACACCTAACTTTTCCCTTTTTCCAAGAAATTCTAGTTCATTAGTTCCTCGGGGACAGGCACTACATTTTGTTTTTCTTTATGATATGCACGACCTTTAGCACAGTCCAGCCCCATCCTGGCCCTTTGAATGCACGTCTCATAGGACCGAATATGTACAGTCAGACCCTCGCCAGGTCACCTCCAATCTGTATCAAGAGCTTTGCCCAGGACTCCCTGTGACTCCCCGTGGATACGCAGGGCAGTGGCTTAGTTATTATTATAAAGCAAGCCATATCTCAAACAGCATAAATATTTTACTCGGAAATTAAAAAGCTTTGTCTTGTAAAAAGGTGATTTTTGAAACCTCCTTCCTGTAGTCTTCTGAAAATGGAATTTAAATGGGGAGAGCATTTGTTTTTCAACTCTCTGTTGATTAAATTTTTCACTTTGTGATTGCTATCTTAAACCCTCCTTGGCATCAGTGAGGAAGAACTGGGGGCCTGGCAGCATCTGCGTGAGTCTCTCTCACCTCTTTGTTTTGATCTTAAAACCTATCTGCCTCTCCAATATATGTTTTTCTTTAACAAAAGCAGATCTGGCAAGTCTGCATGGTATTATGAGAAACGGATTTTACGTGACTTTGCAGCTTAGAGACACCAAGTGCCGCTAAGAATATAAATGTCCTGCTCTCATATACATGTGTGTTCTCACCATCGTTTTGCTTAAGGTGATGTTGGAGCCCTTTGGCCCTTTGTCCCTGGCATGCAGTCCTTGTTGGGACTTGACTAGTGCTCCGCCTGACTTGCAGAATTGATGATGTCTGAGACCATTCTTCTTTTAAAAACTCTTTCATTGTCCTTATCGAAACATTTCGTTAAATAGCAATTTGAAGTATTGTCCTTGGCTCTTAGTCGAAATAAGAAAAATATTTTAGGAAAAGTTTTCCAAATACTTAGAAGGGAAACTTAAGGATGTGCACATTTTTTTTTTTCCCCAAATACTTGGGTTACTTTGGGCTTCTTGTTAGTAAGATAACAGTATCTCTAAAGCAAAAGCTTATGTTGTATAATAAGACCTTTTAAAAACTATTTATGTATTTTAGATTTAGGCTTTTTGTACAGCCCTTGGGTGGGCATTTGAAGACACCAAAATCTATCCGCAGGGGGTTTGTAGATTAAGTAATAAGTGGTAAGCCTCCAACTGAGGTTTTGTGTTTATCATTATCATCTTGGTATAGAAAATATTCAGACTGGTAATGATTCTGGGCTACCTGCTGTGGGGAATTTCAGCCTCAGTGTAACATTTAATAAAACATTATCACTAGACTTCAGTGAGACTATGCTGATAAGAACTGCCTTTAGAAGATCTCAGAAGAGGAGGCTATTGAGGTAGAGGATGCAAACCCTAGAAATAATAAAATAAAAACAGGATTCATAAAAGTAGAGATAAAATTTTACATGAACTAATAAAAAACACAGTAACTGAATAGAAAAAAAAAAAAAAAGAAAAGAAAAGAAAAAGAAAAAACAAAAACCAAAGCAACCTATCTAAAACCCAGAACTTAATTAGGTAAAGGGAATACATATTAAAGTCACACACTGCACACAAAGCAAGAAATGAATGGGGAAGACATATTAGTAGCACAGAGCAAACTCAGAGGACTGAAATATTGGCTCGGCTTCCTAATGGACTAGGTCCTTGGTCTTGGGAAGTTTAGCATGGTGTAACTTTTCATTGTGTCAAGTTCTCCACACTGGGGCTGCACTGCCCCTGTATTCTATGATTTTTGCTAGCATCAGTCATCTTTACATGATGTACATTTTTAGGCTTTTTATTTGGATTCTGTACATGTTGCAAGTTTGGAGTAATTATTACACTGAGATCTTTGCCCTCTGATTATCCTGACATCGGCTCCAGTTGTTGGTTTAGTGTAATTCAGAGTGCAGACCCTAGCTCGTAAATCCTGTTATGAAGGATCCTCACTGCCTGGGAAATGCTCCTCCGGGCTGGGCATTTCAGTGGGACATTGTTTTGTGGTCTCAATTATGTGTTGGCATTGTTTAGGAATCTTATGCTAACAATTCAGTGCTTAATACTGTTTTAAAGGAAAGCTTTCTTCTCCTAGTTCAAATACATCCTCAATTAACCTCTAGTGCTTCAAGGAAGACACATATCTTTATAGTTTTTATGCTCTGCTAGCTATACATTATTAGGGTTGTTTCTAACACTAACAGTGATCTAAAGTGCTTGCTTAAGAAATGCATTAATTCCTATAGGTCATTGAGATATCATTTAGAACATCATTTTTTCTAGTGGACTAAAAGCTGGGCTCTTGACCTTTAAGTCTAAATGTCTGCTAGAGATTTAACTGGCTAATGATGTCTCAAATAACAAACAATTATTGAATTAATGTATTATTTCTTTTAATTCCAAAGTTGACCATTAACTAAAAAGCTCATAGGTCAGCTAGTATCTGTCTGCATTTTGTAAGTAGTTTGAATTTCTAAGTCATATTTTTTAGAATAAAATCAAATACCTCCCCTTATACTTCTAAGTGTTAATTACAATTTATAGTCTTAATAAAACAAAAAATAAAACCTGTATAGTATCAGTGTAAACAGAAATAAGAATAATCAATTGTTCTTCATGTGTGATAGCTCTTCAGTAACTGACCTTGAGGCTTACTTCTATCTGATGTATTTCTCCAAGGGAGAATGTATTTCTTTCTCACTTGTAGCCTGTATAAAAATCTTAGGCATTATTATTTTAAGAATATCTTTTAAAAGAATTTTTTTTTAAGATAAGCCTGAATTTGTCCGTAGAACATACCACAATCTGTGCTGAGTTCCTTATATGAATTTTGAGGAGAGAACTGAACTCTTTGAATGTAGTTGGTTTGTCCTCTTTATGTAATGAATAAATATTTGCTGACACACGAGTATGCGTATGAGCCTTTCCTAGATGATTTGATGATGTCAAATGAGGAAGATGCAGATTTGGGGGTTAAGATACAAGGTAAAATATCAATATTCTAAACTGAGTACAAATGAAAATTTAAGTAAAAGTAGAAAGACGTCATATTAAATAGAGGATGTGAGCAAAGGCAAGATTTGTCTTGATGGATAGACTTCATTTCAACAGATTCTAAAGCAGGCATGGGAGGGGCACACTCCAGACAGGACACTTAAAGCAATGAATAGGATGGATGGGTGATGGACCGTTGATACCCGATAACTAGCTAAAAGAAGAGTGAACGATATTTTGATGAATTTCCGTCATTTTGTATTTTATAATTTTATAATCACCAGGTCATTTAAAAAATTATAAAATATTCGCATACAACTTATTCAAAGTCATAAAGCTTTGATTTGAACCCAGTCCTGAAAGACTCAAAATAAATGAAAACATTATCTTTTTGCATTATGCTGTCTCTTTTGGACTTCAGTTTCTCTTTGACACTATTTATTTTATCAAGTCAAGTATCATTTTCCTAAATTAAAAATATGGAAACACAGTAGGATCAAGCAATGTTATTCTCTCTTTGATGTCTTTTTAAATTACAGTATTTATTCCTTGTCTTCCTTTCCTTTTTTCTTTCTCTCCTCCCTCTCTCCCATCCTCCCCTCCTTGCTTCCTTCTTTTGCCTTATTTCTCTCTTTTATTAAACACCAATTAGGGCTCAGGAACTGTAGACATATACAAGGAGCTGGTAAAGGAGACATTGAATGATTTCTAGCTTGTTTCCAAGCTTAAAAGCTTAGGAGGGAATATTAAAACCACAAAAAGGCCCTTAGTTTCCTTTATTGTTCTTTTGCATATTATAGCTAATCTGGGGCTTAACCCTTTCTGGCTTAGTTTTATGTCTCTTTATTGTATGATCCTCTTCCTGTCCAAACGCAATATATGTTTTATAAAAAGAATTTCATCACAGTTCTTTGTGAGCCTACTTTGTTTCTGTCTTCACTTGATAAATTTTATTCTTAATTGGGATTGTTACTATTTTGGGTTTTCAGAAAAAAAGAATATATTTATTTTTTTTTATGTATCAAAAAGCACTATTTAAAATATCTGGTGGAAGATTATATTTTTCCTTGTTCTCAGGAACTTGCTTCTACTTCAGCAAGCAGTTATCTTTTTTAAAATTTATTCAGAAATAAGCTAACTTTAGCAGTTTCCTCATATTGTTTTATTCATCTCCTGAGAAATAAAATTTCCAACCAAGTAGATAAAACATACATACCTGCTCTACTTTTTTCAGAATTAACCTTTGTCTTAGACTGGTTTTCCCGGAAATACCCTCTGAGAGGGAGAATTGCATACCAAAGGCTTATTGGGGAATGTTCTCTGGAGATACACTTTTAAGAAAGTGAGGAAGGTGGAACTACCTCTCTACAACAACTTGATTGCAACCCAGACTCAGACAATAGCCCAGAGGAAACCTGGGAACTTGGATGACCTTAAAAATTGTCCTGACTTTAGATGGAGGGCTAGCTAGGCCTTTGTATCCCAGCATCTAATAGTCCTAGGCCCCTGGCCGTCCAGGAAAGGGCTCATAACCCTGGATGAGGAAGTTCTTGCCTGCAGAGGGCAAGTGTCAGGGAGGGTCGAACTGTGCACCAGCAGCCACGGATCTTCCCAGCAGCTGGGAGATGGGGACAAAGGCCTTGAAGGACCTCAGAGAAGGACTTCTGTATGCGCTGCAACCTTCAAACAAGTCTCCTAAGAGTTCAATTCACACACACACACACACACACACACACACAATCTGCATTAAGACAAAGACTATATTAGTTTTCCAATGGATTTCGCATTCATTAGCTTATTAGCCAAGTCCTTCCTAAATGGAAAAAAAAAAAAAAAATTCTACGCACTCTAACTGACTATGATTTATTTCTCCAAATCTGAATGTTTCGAAATAGTTTTAAAAACTTTTTTCTTAACACATAATGTCTTTTAACCATTGTGGACTAAATGGTTACCGGGTAGACGACCTAGAGTGTCTGCCCAATGGGCTAAGAACAGAAGTGCAGAAACACAGAATAGTTAGCCAGCACCAAAGAAGGAAGGAAATTTTCCTAAAAAAGTAGTGGCCACTAGCTTGGGAGGGGCAGGGTTAGAAATGTGAGGGCAGCCTCCAGTGGAGGCCTAGAGCTGAGCAAGGGTGAGCAGGTCAAGGATGGAAAGATAGTGTCAGTGCACAGACTTGGGGTCTGGGCTCAGGCAACCCCTCCAGGTGTCTTGTGAAGTCCGTGAAAGAAGGTGGACATGAGTCTAAGAGAAATGGAAGGCCACTGAAGGAACACACACAGTGTGTATGTGTGTGTGTGTGTGTCTGCACTGTGGTCATATCATTTTCTCCTGCTAAGAAGCAGTACTTGTTATTGTCATTTTGTTGTTTTTCACAAAGGAGTAAAGTTTAGAAAGGGGAAAAAGAGTACTAGATGACAAGTGATTGTACCATAAATCAGTGTTGACAAACTACATCCCACAAACCAAATCAAGCCCTCTGCCTGTTTTTGGACGGTCCCCAAACTAATGGTAGTTTTTACATTTCTAAATTTCAAAAAGAATCCCAAGAAGAGTAATATTTTGTGATATGAAAATAATGTGAAATTCAAATTTCACTGTTCTTAGAAAATGTTTTGTTGGAACACGGCTATGCCTGTGTGCTTTCATATTAGCTATGACTACTCCTGCCTTATAGGCAGAGCTGAGTGGTTGCAACAGAGACTCCATAGCCTGCGAAGCTTCAAATATTTACTCTCTGGCCCTTTACAGAAAATATTTGACTTAGATGATGAATTTTCCAGGTATTTATAAGCTTCACAACATAAAAATCCCTCGACAAAGGTTAGAAGCACATACCCCTGCACTCATAAGATCTGCTCCTGGGCTGAATAGTGAGTTTATTTTTTTAGATACTGAAGTAGAAAGTACAGAATCTGCTCTTATGCTCTAGTGGGAGAGGCAGACACTCAATAACTATCGACACACAAAAATATATATTCTAAAAGAGTCATCATAGAAGTAGAGGGTGCTGTGATGTAGCATAATTTATTGTCTAATCAAAAGGAAGGACTCTTTGAGGATGTAACATTTAAGTTAAAGAATGGCATATGAAAGTCTAGGCAAAACTTTTGGGCAGAGCGGGGGAACAAGTGCAAGCAAAATGAACTGGGCACTGGGTGTGTTCTAGGAATGTAAAGAAGGTCCATGTGGTGAAAACACAGCGGATGACTGAGGGTAGGTAGGGGCTGGATCAGGCAACACTTTGTAGATCAAATGTTAAAGATGTTGAGAAGACAACGGGGAGCCTTGGAAGGGTTTTGAAAGAGAAACAGGATGGGCTGGACTTTTTAAAAAACTCTTTGATCTCCTCTTCCTGAAGAGTAGACAGGCATGGTGAAAGCTAGAGGGAATGTGGGGACACGGATGCTGGAAAATGATACAGTAGGGTTTGGCTGTTGAAGGGAAGGATCTGGTAGACAGCGAAGGTGGAAGGTTCAGGAAATAGGCAACACCTGGTGGACTGAGAACCTGAGAAGGAAGGGGAAGGTCATCCTAGAGGTTGGATGTGAGTGATTCCTCTTTGCCACTAGACAGAAGAAGGGAGAGGCATGGTGAAGTGCATCCCCTTTCTCTCTTCAGGGCCGCTTTAGAAACTTTCTCTGGCTTTTTTCTAATTAGATCAAAGATCTAAGGAGGTCAGTGAGCAGCCCATTCTTTCTTCATGAATATCGTCATAGGGTCTTTTAACCTTCCACATACATATGATTTCTCTTCCACGATTTCTCTTTTTCTCTCTTCTGTATCAGACTCAGTTTTGTGTTTCAGGTGTACAGAACGACGCATTCACACAGTGCAGCTCTGCCTCCCCTGCCCCCACTGTCCTCTCCCATCTTTTTATGTCCCTCTTTTCCTTCCTTCCTCGACAGGACTCCTCCTTACGTTTTGCCTTCCCATTCCCTTGCTTTGTTTTAATCTTCTCCCTGTTCCCTCACAACTCCTCTCTTTCTTTCCTTTCCCATCTCACACCTCTTTACCTCTTTCTTTTGGTGACACCTGCCACATCCTTGTCTCCCGTGCAACCAACCATTCTAGCTCTGAGGCCCAAGAAGAAAACTACATTGACATCACAGATATGCATTCTGTATTTAGGTATGAAGATACGAAATTGATATATTCACCACCAAGGTCACATATACAAATTTCTTGAATTCTAGGTAGAATGTTGATAACCTTCCTTTTAATAAAAACTTATTTTATGTATTTTCATATTTTGTGTTTGCCATCTCTCCTGGCTATTCTCCTTCTAAGAGAGGAAAGCGATCCTGGATTTCTCATCCCATTTTTCTAATGTAGTAATAAACTTTCTGCAATGTATGTTTATATTGTTTGCATTTTACCCTTGTGACTTCCATGATATGACTTTCCACATGGGGAGGGTAGAAGGCAAACTTATGTTGACTTTAAGTTTTCAAATATACTTAAATTAGCCAAATGGGGGGTACCTAGGTGGCTCAGTGGGTTAAAGCCTCTGCCTTTGGCTCAGGTCATGATCCCAGGCCCCTGGGATGGAGCCCCGCATCGTGTGGTGGGCTCTCTGCTCAGCAGGGAGCCAGCTTCCTCCTCTCTCTTCCTGCCTTTCTGCCTACTTGTGATCTCTGTCAAATAAATAAGTAAAAATCTTAAAAATAATTAGCCAAATGGTGGTTTTTTCCCCCAAGTGATGACAAGTGAGAGTTAATTGCTTCCCTATTGGGATTATTATTGTTTGTCTTTGAGACTTCTAGTAAGAACTCTTACTTCCCTCTTACCTAAAGAACACCAAGAGGGTGTTTGTTACTAGTAGAGTGATGCTAAGCCAGGACTCAAACTAAGTTCTAGAAGACCAGAGCCAATGGACAAAAATCAGAATCAAGTTGTCAGGGCGGAGTTGAAAATATAATCAGAATCTCAGGAAAGGTAGACAAAAGAAAATGGATGCATTCTCTATTGCTGCTAGTACTACCATCATTTGTGTCTGAGCTGGAGTCTAGTTAATGGCAGCAGAGCTGAAACCATGTGGCCCTATCTCTTGGCATTAACCTTGTAGTGTTAAAGGAAAACATCCCTCTTATAGAACGCTCAGCGAAGTAAGTACAAGACAGAGTTCCACTACAAAGCTGTTTGAGTTCCAAAATGCGATAGCATTTGGCTGTATGACTCTTCCATTCATAAAATTACTAGATTCTCTACCTAAGGAGACACACATTTAGGGGGTTGATGGATTGAGATAAGTTTTGATATTAGCTCTGTGATGGCTTTTGATATGGCAACTTGGCTAAGCTGAACTATAGTCTCCAGAACTCCATTCCAGCATGTTTCTGGGTAGGATGAACTACAAGTTGGAGGGAGGTGGTGGGCATGCTTTGGCAGAACACATCCTTTTGTTATTCAGTTAAGCTCTATTCTAGGTGCTCCTGCGAAGGGATTCAGTAGATGGGGTTAGAGTCATGCATCTGCTATTTTTGGCACAGCTTGTGTTCCTCAGGTTTGAGCCTGCCTGAGATAGCTCTTTCCTAATTGTTTCCCAGGGGATTTTAGGTTTTGATTAACCAATCCCAAATGGCTCATCCCTTGTATAAATTGATATGCATCCTCCTGGTTCTCCTTTGCTGGATGAAATGTGACAGATACAAGCTCCTACAAACTTTTATCTTTGGTCCTGGGGCTGAGTATGGCTTCCAATGAAGGCCAAAATGCTTTTGTTAGGGTGAGTACTTTCTCAGGAGTTACCATTTCCCTTCCTGTGTGATTTCCCTAGACTGGATCTTCACCTGGGCCACCCCAGTAAATCCATCCCCTAAACCCTGATGCCGGACAGTGTCCCAATGACCTCTCAAAATAAATCTCAATCCAACATAAATAGACATATGGTGGGGATATGTGGTCCAACAACAGACATGTTTTGGTGGGAATTTCACAGAGCTTTGAACATTCAGACATCACAGGGTGATTTCCTTTTTATGATTTGACTACGAAGCAAAGGGAGAAAATGATTTCTGCTTTCCATAGATTTGGTATCCAAATGGATAGTCAATGTTAACACAGAGGTTCCACAAATAGCTGCTTTGGAAGAAACCAAGAAATCTGGTGGAATGGTTAGAACGTTCAATGTATTTTTCACGCGAACAAATGGCATTCAAGGACGATGAATGTAAATAGAGTTCGTCCTTGGAAAGTGGTGAACCTTTGTTATTCTCCCAAATTCCACTGAATCTCAACCGGATTGATTTGTGAGTCGCTACTGTCAACCCAAACTGTGCCAAAGGCAATGCCATCAAGGTGTATTGAAATTATTCACTTGTTTTTGTGTAACCCTGATTTCATCAAAATGAATCCCATGCCCTGTTCAATTAATATCCTCGTTACCATCCTCAGAAGTGAAGAGTTAAACTCACTGGGGAGCAGTAATGGTAATATGTCCAGAGAGAGATTCATTTGGCCCCAGCTGTCCATTTTATTCTAAGTGCTAAATGCGTTAATATACATAGACTATCATTTACATAGCAAGTGACTATGCCAGATGAATTATTTATTGTGTGACAACTACCTAATACCCAGTGTACTATCAAACGCAAAGCCATTTCTTATTTGACCTGTATATAAATTTGCATTATAGAATTCATTACCTTCATATATAAGTCACATTGAAGTTTCGTGCCGCTATCTCTCCGAGAAGCTGTAGGTTACCTCTGCTTTGATTTAATTGCCGCTCTCCTGGTATGGCAAAGCAGCCTGCTTTTGGAATGGAAGACTTGCAGGGACCCCAGCCAGGCAGCAGGCGAAAAGCCTCTCCTTTGATGCAGCGTAAGGTGAGAGAGAAAGACAAGCCCAAATTTAATTAAAATGTTATGAGAGCTGGAAACCAGCACATAAGACAAAGTGAAGGGGAAGGGGTTTGTGGCTCCTGAAGTGTGTCTGCTGCCAGGGATCACCAAGGTAATAAAATTCAAGCTGCTTTCCCCAGGCAGTGGGTGACCCCATCCTCTGCAGAGAGCTGCGTGTTTACATTTGGCGAGAACTGGGAGGAAGTCTTCTTGAATAAAAAATTGCCTCATTTCCAATTTATTCTTTAGTCTCTGGAATGTAATTTAATTCATCTTTGCAGTTTTCATGTGGCTTTGCACACTATTTGTCTCTGGATTATCTTTACAACCTTTAATAATATGGTTCATCAGGGAGGTTTATGCCACTGAACGTAATAGTGTTAAGACTAGTTCCCTGACCAGGCAGCTAGTAAGCTAATTACCCAACTTGCTGGAGAACCAGAACTGTACAGACTGGAAATTTCCGGTATTGAAATGAATGATGGGGAGCCTTGAGAGGCTTGAACCTTTGGGTGTCCCCTCCATTAGATTCTTAGTCAGTCATTCAGGGCCCTGCCAAATTGGATGGCCTCAAGATTTGCTTTGCTTGTGAGATTTTTTTGTTACTTCCCAATTCCAGCTGGACTGGAAATACTGCAAGAAAATCCTTTCATATTATTGGCATTTTGGTCCTTCTATTTCCCATCTCACCTGGAAACAGGCAGGGCAGAGGAGTGAGAAAATGAAAAGAACAATGGGAAAGGTAATAGAATTGCACCGAACCCTCCAAGAGATTTGCCTTGAATTCCACATGAAGGTTGAGGCACGGACAAACTTCAGCTAAGTCAATTTGGGTGTACTTGTCCCTCCAGATGTAATTTCAGACCTGCTTTTTCTGGAGGAAAGCTTTTTGGATATGAGATCTGTTGGAATATCCCTAAGAGTACAAAGCTTCATTTGTCTCTGTCATTTAATACCCATGCACCCTCACTAGAAATATTTTTCGTCAGTAAATGAAAAATGGGGACTTTACGATTCCTATTGTAATCCAGCCCCTTACTGTACAGAGCATGATCTGGGGACAGGCAGTATCACCAACGATCTAGGAGCTTCTTAGAAATGCCACATTCCCAGACCGATGGCGTCGGAGTCTGGAGTTCAACAAGATCCTCACTTGCTTCGTAAGCACGTTAAAGCTCCAACTCTCTCATCTGGCCCGCTGACGTTCCAACCATTCACGTTTTTTCCTCCCCTGGATCCTTTCTTCAAATGACTCAGGTGAGACTCAGACGAGGGAGGGGAGCTGGTCGTATGATATAGATGATGAGGGCTCTCAAGCTGTCCATGTCTCCCGCTCCTGCTGCTGGTCTATGTTACCCCAGGGCACCATGGCCCACAGCACAGAAACGCTAAGCCAATTTTGGCATTTACTGTGCACTAAGAGACCGAAGCTATGAGAGGTTAGCGAGCTTCCTTTAGGTCACAAAGCTTGTTAGTGCTAATGCTGGGTCTATAAGCCAGGTGGACCGACTCCCAGTTCCGTTCTCTTTTCATACTGCCTGCTTCTGACCCCCAGGATTTGCAATAAGCCTTTGAACAAAAAAATAAGCTGTGTCTGAGACTGAAGTTATTACCCAGGCTTTGCCACTCCCTGGACAGTGAAAAGCATTTAAACACCTGTCCTTGTTGAAGAGTGAATTAGTGCATTATGTGTTTATAGCTCTGGTAATTGGACCCTATGCATTTCATTGTCTTTATAGAACAAATCTGAGGTTGAATGCAAACTTTTCATTTTGATTGTAAATGTTTACTTAAAAGATGGCTCCAATTCAATGCTATAGAATTGATTCTAAGCCACGAAAGGCCTCATATCCAGGCTTTGTATCCTCTGGGACTGAAAGATGAAAAGCTTTAGATGGTGTTAAGGACAGACGGTTTGTGCACAACTCCCCACCCCCACCCCAATCCATACGCAGAAGTCCTAACCGCCATTGTGAAGGGATTTGGAAATGAGGCCTTTGGCAGATAATTAGGGTTGGATGAATTTGTGAGGGTGCGGCCCTCAGGATGGGATCAATGTCTCCATAAGAAAGATCAGGGAGTCTGCTTCTTTCTTCCATACCCATACCCAAAGAAGAAGTCATGTGATCACTCAGTGAGATGGTAGCCTCCTACAAACCAAGAAAATAGGCCTCAAAATGAAACCTGCCTTGTTTGGCACCTTGATCTTGGTCTTCTCAGCCTCCAGATCTATAACAAATAAATTTCTGTTGTTTAAGCCACCCAGGCTCTGGTGTTTTGTTAGGACAGCCTGAGCAGACTGATACAGATCCCATGGCTTCCATACCCATTTATTGGTGAAATTTAGTCCTTCTTGTGAAAATTTATTGGTGAAATTTAGTCCTTCCTGTGAAAATTAAATAATAATGATCGCTCTTAATTATTGAGTGCCAGGTCTACATGCCAGGTCTTGCAAGTCACACTATACTAGACATTTCATAGATATTATCTATCTCATCCTCACACCAGTTCTTTCAGATAAATATTACACTGGTTTTACAAACTACTTTCTTTAGAGGGAGCAGGTCTCAGTCTCTCTTAGTAACTCTAGACTCTAACCCAGTGTTCAGTATATAATAGACCTTTAAATGCTGTTATGTGGGCACCTGGGTGGCTCAGTGGGTTGAAAGTCTCTGCTTTCAGCTCAGGTCATGAGATCAGTCCCCACATCAGGCTCTCTGCTTAGCAGGGAGCATGCTTCCCCACCCCCTCTCTGCTTGCTGCTCTGCCTACCTGTGATCTCTCTCTCTCTCTCTCTCTCTGTCAAATAAATAAATAAAATCTTTTTAAAAAATGCTGTTATGTACTGAATGTTATAAGATTTGTCCACGGTCATGTATGCATGTACAATTTTTCAATTCAGGGATATCTTCCCCAAACTCACTGTAATAGATTATAAGAAATGGCCACAGATTCCTCCCATCACTTTATGCATGCTGCTTTTAAAAGTGACTTTTCCATTCCTCGAATCCGGAAGTGGCATCTATCTTGCCACTGTTTTGAATTTGGGCTGTCCTGGGACTTGCTTTGACAAACACAAAGTAGCAGAAACAACATGTGGGAGTTTTGAGCCTAGGTCTCAACACACAGCTCTCCTCCTAAGACTTCCATGTGAAGGACCCTGGGCTAGTTTCCCTGAAAGTGAGGCAGCCTGTGGTCACCAGCGTCAATGACAGCCATGGGAATGAACCTATCTTGGACCATGTACCTGGACAGGTCTAAGTGCTACCACAGGAGTGAGCTGAAGTGAGACAGCAAAAGAATTGCCCGAATGAGCTCAGCTAAAATTTATGACCCATATGATTATAAAATAATAAATGATTATGTTTTAAGCCATTATTTCTACTACTATGTAATAAAAAACTGATATACCCACGATCATTCTACAACCTACATGTTGATGAAGATGATGGGGAAGGCAAGGATAACAATAATATTATGTGATGTTGTTGAAAGATTACATGTGCAAAACAACATTTTAAGAACCTCATATGCATTATATCATTTGATCAGTTAACCATCCCATGAGGTGGTACTATGTTATCTCTACTGGTGCAAAAACTAAATTCAGCCACTTTCCTGGTTCACACAGCTAGTAAGTACTGAAGAGGTTACACTCTAGAACCAACACTCCAAACCACTAAGCAATAGAATTTAGGAAGAGCCATGGTACAATATGTTATGTGAAAGTGGGAGGAATATATTTATTCTGCTGGAGATGATGGGTTAAACAGGTGGAGTAGGCAGAATGATGGTCCCCTAAAGTTGTCCATGTTGTAATCTTCAAAACCTGGGGCCATGTTATGTCACATGAAAAAAGAGAATTGAGGTCACAGGGGGAATTATGGTTGTGGTCTGAGTTTCTTGTCATTGCTATAATAAGTTACCATGACCTTGATGGCTTCAAACTAATGGAAATTGATTGTCTTACAAATCTGAAGGCCAGAACTCTGAAATCAGTTTCATTGAGTTGAAATCAAGATGAGAGTGGTGCTGAACTTCCCTCAAAGCGTTAGTGGAGAATCTGTTCCTAGCCTCGTCCAGCTTCCGTGGTTGTTGAAATTCCTTGGCTTATGGGTGCATCACTTGAGTCTCTGCCTCTGTGGTCACATTGTCTTCTCCTCTATGCATGTTATCTCCTTCTGTCTCCTTTGTATAAGAATTCTTGTGATGGCTTTTATGAACTACTCTGATAATCCAGGACAATGTCTCCATTTTGTGACACTTAATTGAATCATATCTGTAATGTCCTTTTCCTCCATAAAAGGTTAACATTTATTATATAGGTTCCAAGGATTAGGATGTGGATATCTTTTAGGGGGCATTATTCATCACACTACAGGTGCTAGCTGTGAGCTGGGATGAGTTGAGATGGAGACAGTAGGCCGAATTATTAAGGAGGGACCAATGTTATCAAAGAGGTCCTTAAAAATGAAAGAGGAGGGCAGAAGAGAATCAGAAGGAGATGTGACAACGGTAGAAAGACACAGAGAGATGGAACATTACTGGCTTTGAAGATGGAGGCAAAGAAATGGATTCCCCTAGAGGCTTCTGAAAAGAATGCAGCCATCCTGACACCTTGATTTTAGCCCAGTGAGATCTGTCGAGCTGTAAGGTAGTAAATTTGTGTTGTTTTAAGTCATTAAGTTTGTGTAATTGCTAGAAGGAAGAAGCAAAAATGCTCTACTTTAAAGCTAACCTTTGTCGAATATTTGCTTTCCATCAGTTACTATGCTAATTTACTTACGTGTTTTATTTCATATGATTTTCAGGGAAACAATGAAACAACAAAATTTTTGAAGGAATGTCTCTATTTAATAGCTATGAATACAGTGGTCGCCGCCTGCCTCCCCCCACCCCACCCCGCTTTGTGTTTTCAGTTACCCAGCTATCAACCACAACACGGAAGCAATGATCCTCTTTCTGACAAATCGTCAGAAGGTCAATAGTAGCCTAATGCTGCCACAATGCCAATGTCATTCGCCTCATTTCATCTCATCATGTAGGCATTGTATCACCTCACATTATCACAAGAAGAAGGGTAAGTGTAGCACAATAAGATATTTTGAGAGAGACCACAGTCACATAACTTTTATTACAGTATATTATTATCAAAGTCCTGTTTTATTATTGAATACTGTTACTCTCTTACTGTGCCCAATTTATAAACTTAACTTTATCATATATGTGTATGTATAGGAAAATGCATAGTATACATGAGATTTTGTATTATCTGTAGTGTTAGGCATCCACAGGGGGTGTTGGAATGCATTCCCCTCAGATATGGGGGGATCATACTGTATTAAGACTTCCTTTCTTAAAGATACACAGCTCCACAGTAGTGGAGCAGGGATTGAACACATGGATACTGACCTCTGGGCCTCATTCTCTATACCCTCATTAGTCACCAGTGATATGTATCTACCTGCAGGTATGATTTGGGTGTACTTACCAGAGCATGTTCTTCTCAACCAAGCATCAAGAGAAGACTGAATGAAGATTTCTCTATTTATGGTTGAGGTTTAATCACAGCTGGAAGTAGGAGTCTTGTAGTTTTTGAGTTAAAGATGATCAAACTTCATTTTTTTCTCCTGCAATTCCTTCTTTTGGCCAATAGCACTGAACAGAAAAAGAGCTAAATGGAAGAAAGAAAGAAAAAGGCTAGATATGGAAGAAGGGAGGTTTATATTTAACCTTTTGTTAATTCAAGTTAACTTAAAGCTCCTTTTGAGATACTGCAACTATTCTTTAGAGATGAATTCAAGCATCCAGTTTTCTTGATTCTAATCTGCTTTCTTATCAATGCATTGCTGATGTCCATCAAATGGCGATATGCCTACATAAAGAAGCTCTAGGAAATTAATTTAATTTTCAGCAGAGAGCCACTTATTTGTCATTTCAGTTATGGATTTGCCTGCATTATTCCGCACCATGACTGAGTTTTGTCCAGTCACTTTTAATTACAAGACCTTACTTGGGTACTTCTTTCCTTTGATATAAGCTTTCCAGACCCAGGCTCTGGGCCTCATTTTTCTCTGCTCTGGCCTCGACACCAGGAACCCCTGAGGCCTGATGTTGCTTGGACACTGATTCCAATTATTTTCTGTGCAAATTGCTTGATCCTTCAGCTTTGATTCTCCCTTCCACAAACTGGGGCTATAATCACTTCCTCTCTTATCTCCCAAGATTCCTGAGGGAAGCATTAAAGAGCTTTGAATATGAAAAGCACTATATACCTGTGAAGGAGTGTTATGTGCTCGTCATTTTCCATCCAGTTCCCAGATAATATCGGGTGCCATATTCCCCAGGGAAGCTAGTTAAGACACAACAATCCTTGGCCAGGTCTGTGGTTTGCTTTGCTGCTTCTGAGGTGCCCTGCAGCAGACAGCAAGCATCAACCCATTCCCTCCTGCGTAATTCTTTTTTCATGGCTGTTTGCAAGTGAGATCCTAGCAGAATTGCTGAGCCTCTGTGTTAAACTTTTCCCTTCACTTAATCTACTTGAAAAAACCTTGCTGCACACATTTGTCCCTATGACCACCCCAGAGGAGCACTGTGAAAATGCGCTTCTGTTCATCTGGCCTGCTCAGGGAAAAGAAAAGCAAGTTGTTTTCAGTGCAGTCTGAGTTCAGATGAAGAAGCGATATTTTCAAGATTAAAGTAAACTAGTGTTGTAATTATAGTACTTAAGACACCCTTAAACTGAACATCATTTTTACTCTTACTGCTGTAGATAAGGACATCATCAGACTTGACAGTTCCTCTCCTAATGCAATTGGTTTAAGCCAATTCATGGCAAAGTGACAACGAAGCATTTAATCGACCTGTCTGCATCCCCGGATGAGAGAGGCTGAGTATAAATGAGTGAGCACTTATTTCTTTTCCTGGCTTCTGAACCCCATTCTGTATCAGCTGACTTGGATTATTATCTCCTGTTCATTTGTCCTTGCCCTTACTCACTCTCACTCTGACGCCCTTCTTATCATTTTTAGGAGAGAAGAGCACTTCAGGGTTGAGATCATGAAGAGGCTGAGATCACGCCATGGACTCAGTAGGCCCTTAGAGTGAAAAGAACTTCAGGTTACAAAAGAGAAGGTTGAGGCCCAGAGCTATTCCATGTACTGTAAGTCACACATCCAAGTAGACACAGATCTCTGACCAGAGCCTGGGTGTTCTGACTTCCATTTCAGGAATGGAACCTTCTGTCCATTGCATACCCAGTAATATATCCTACACCTCAATCCATAAGGAGCACAATGCATAGATCTTTATCTTTAGGCTTTTGAAGCCCGCAGCTTTACCATTTGCCTCTGTGCAAATCAGAAGCATTTCTACATTTCCCCCTTTGGCTGTGGGTAGTCTTGGTGTCTCTTCAGAAAGTCAGAGGGGCTAGCCTGAGGTTTTTTTAAGCAAAAATGTAATGTTTAGTCTGAATTGTTCACTTTCCACTGTAACTCATGTTTCCCTTTCTGGAGCAACCCATAGGTAGAACAGAGCCATATTACCAGTTATAAAACCATTCTGACTCTGGCATGACCCATAATTGGGAATTCCAGCTCTCTCAAATTCTTCCCAAGTAGTCTGAGGGGCTCTCAGGGGTAGGTTTCCCAGGAGCTCTGAGAGCTAGTGTTTAGATTTTATGGTTCTTAAGTCTCAGTGATTATCATCACCTCCTGGGAGCTTTCTAAATATCAGATTTTAAGGCACCACTCCCAGAAAATTTGAATTACCAGGACCCAGGAATATGTATGCCATTACCACCCCTGCATCAACTGATGATCAACCAGATCTGTGAACCCCCACTCTATATCCACAGATCATTCTTTCAGTATATATATCTAGTCCACTATATTCTAAGCACTGTACCAGGTGCTGGAGATAAGCAATGAAAAAAGAAAATTCTGAGCTCCTAGAGCATTCATTCAATTGGGAAGACAGGCAACACACAGATAAACAAGTAAGTGTGTTTATAGTAAGTTATCTGGTGACAGATATATTGGAGAAAAGCAAGGTAAATTAAGTGTGGGGGCAAGGCTGCTTTTTTATGCAGGGTGCTCAAGGAAGACCATTTCCATTATGTGCCATTTGAGTAGAGATTAAGGAAAATGGGGGAAGAAAGCCATGTGAATATTTTTCAGAAGGGTGTTCCAAACAAAGACAGTCTCTAGGCCTACGGCTATTGAGTTGAGAGTTAGTATGCTAATGTGCCTGGAAAGGATAGTATGAACAAGAAAGAAGGGGTGGTGGGGCTTGAGGGGTACAGGGTCCCAAGCATGCAGGGCACCATGAGTGTTTAGACTTGACCATCCTGATTATATGGGGAGCCACTGGAGGATTTTCATCTATGGAGAAAGAGTCTGATACACACTTTTTAGATATATTATTTTGGCTGTTATATGGAGACACATATCTAAGATGGCAAAGTTAGAAGCCAAAAGACCATCAAGGAAGCTACTATATATAGTCTAGGTCGGACATGATGGAGTTTGGGGACAAATGGTAACAGTAGACATGAGGTGGCTATGGGATATATTTTGAGGATAAAAACTCTGGGGATTTGCTGATGGACTGAAAATGGGGTATGATAAGAAGAGAAATCAAGGATGACTAAGATTTTTTGTGCAGACAACTTGAAGAACGAAGTTGCCATTCAGAGAAGGAAAAAAGTGTAGAAGGAGTTCTTTAAAGGGGAAAATCAAAACCTGCTTTGGGTTATGCTAAGTTTGGAATACTTATTAGATATCCAGATGGAAAGAGCAATACTTGTTTGAATATACAGATCAAGAGGTCTAGGGAGAAATCTAGGTTGGATATATAAATATGATGGTCACTGGAGTATGGCATGACTCTGGCCATAATCCAAATGTTACCACCTATGGAATGAGATGGATAGATAAGAGAAGAGCTCTTGGAGGCTAAACGCCCTCTTGCATGTTAATATTTAAAGATCAGTGAGTGGAGAAGGAGAGGTGAAGACTGAGAAGTGGTGGCCAGAGGGGCTCCACCATTTTCTTTCTTTTTGGCTCTGTCTCACTGAATGATGTCCTGTTTCTGCTGATCCCCAAACTGTAACTCATTGCCAAAATTTCAAAGACATCACTGTTGCTGCAGGGAGGACTGGGGCACTTCCAAGGCTGATGTCGTTGCCACTGTTCTTGCCAGTTGTGTGCTAGCACCAAGCTATGGAAGCTTCAGCTTTTTGATGCCCAGTGGGCATTAGAGAAACCTCTCTTTGGTTTTAATGTTGCTTATTGGAGAGATTCCTTAAGAAGGAATTTGAGCAGGTATCTGGAAGCCAGTTCCTGTAAATGGATAACCTAGTTCATTGTCCTTGAACTGAATGCATGTATTTCAAATACATTTCAGTTCTAAATCCTATAGTGAACACAGCTTCGATTCAAGCAGTAATACCAGCCAAATTCTAAAGCAATTTTTTTTTTTTTTTAGCACTGGGAGGCAGCTCTTGCAATCATGGAAAAATCTGAGCTATAGCATTCTAGAAGTTTGGTTTCAGATTCCATCCCAATAAGAAATAGAAAGTTCACAGAGGAAGACAGTAGAGTGTTCATACCCTTTCCAGTTACTCTCTACAGGTGTAGAGAAAGCCTCTGTTATGTACCTTTTGAGGTATTGGAGAAAAGGGAACAATTTAGTTAAAAAAAAAAAAAAAAGCCTATTGCATTTGTGTAACTGATGATTGAAAGACATGCTCTGGTAATGTGTAGCGTGCACACACACAATTTGGTAAAGGACTGCTTCCCTAATTTTCCTCATTCTGGATGTCAGAACTCTGATTTTCATAGTCTAGTGGGATACATCCAAGTGTGGAATCTCACAGTAACAAAGACTGGAAACGTTCTTTCATTGAGAACTTTCTAGAGACTTTCTTGACTACAGTGTGACTAAGGCTTCATTCCATGATATCAAGGGCTCTGATAGACCTTTCAAGGTTTGTTTCTGGTTTTGGTCCCTTATTATTAATCTCTGGTAAGTTTAAAGCTTTTATTTTCAACCCCAGATAAACACAGGAGGGATATAATGTTGTACTTAACTTGAATACTCTTAACTTTAATATTCTTTGAAGTCTCTCCAGGAGCTATGCTGTCTCTGAGGGATCAGATATCTTTTGGGCTCTCTAGAAACTTTGAGGGAAGGAAGACTTATGTAGTCATTCTGATTAGAAAAATCTTTTCTGACTCGTAACAAGAATTAAACATGGATTTTAAGGTTATTTCAGGGGTGAGAGCATTAAACATCTCCCAGGCAATAGTAGCTCTTGGTATGTTGGTTTAATCCCTCCATTTCTAATATTACAATGGCTCACATTATGAATACCGCTAGCCAGAAATGGCAGATGGGTTGAGAGAAACTGACAATATAGCCTATTCAAATAGCATGCTCATATTCTGCATTGGAATGGACAAATATTCATTTTCCACTTCCCCTTCATATCTCTTATCTTGATGAATAATAGCACTATCTAGTAATTATAGCCAGACTCCATGTCTCTCTCCTGATTTCATTTTCTACATCATAGTAGGTTCAGATAGCTCTAGTATCTCTTGAATTCACCTTCTCCTATCTCTAATCCAAAGTACCCAATTCCAGGCTCTTATTATTTCCTATCTGAACAATTGCTGCAGCCTTGTATTGGTTCTAAACTACTTCCAGCCACCCTGTGAAATATGATAAGTGTTTCTATAAGAGAACTATTAAAAAACAAAAACAAAAACAAAACTGGTGAATATGAGGAGATATCTTTCACCTGTTCAAAACTTTCTTAGGTTTCCTCAAAATATAGCAGTATGCCTCTAAATGTGGGCTTTGGGCATCCTACATTAGAATTATAGAATCTGACAATTTGGAATTTGCCCCTAAAACAAACTTCACAGGTGATTCATACACACTCCGAAAATTTAAGAATTACTGATATAAATGATCAAGTCCTCAATGTTTATAAAATCATGTAAAACCTTGCTTATGTCTACAACATTCCTCATACCATGCAATGACACCTGTGTTATCCTCTTCTCATACCGAACCACTTGTAGGTCTGAAAACATGGGAAGGTTAGGAGAAGTCTTCATTTAGGTCCAGTGACAGATTGGTGTTTCTGGGCCATGCAAAGTTCTTAGTAGTTTGCCAGTTTCGGCTGGTTAGAATAGGTTACTTTTTGAATGCAACTACTGAAAATTTTAAGTAACGTTCATGGTTTGCATGAACGGCAAGAAATATCGGCAAGAAATAGCACTGTTGCCGATAGCACTGTTCTGATATATACTAAAGTTGGACATAAGCATATCTTATGCCCAGCAATTCCATTCCTTAGTGTTTATGCAATGGGGCCTGCATATGCTCAACCAAAGGCATATCCCAAAATGTTCATAGAACTGTCCTAAATGGTAAAGAATCAGGATTGTAATTTCTTGGGATCTCTATCATCTCCAGTGATTTTTGTTTTTGTTGTTGTTGTTTTTGTTGAATGAATGACTGAATAGCTGTTGCCAGTCTATCTCTGTGGATGGGCAGGGTGGGAATGGGAGATGGACCTTAAGGTAGGGGTATTTTTGTGCTATGGGGAGACATTCCTGTAGCTACATCCTCCAGAGGTAGGAAATAAATGCTTACTGAAAGCATGAATGGATTACCTCCCTTCCATGGCAGACAATGCATTAAACAGACTCCCTACCCAAATTGTCCCTTTCTTTTTTTCCAAATTATTTTTCACTATTAACAATAGCCTTTTATATCTATTTTTACTTACTTGTCCAGTGTCTCCTCATAGTAAATTCCTAGGGCTGGAATAAAAGAGAATGCACATTCTCTATTTCGGTATCTGTTTTCAATCAGAGATGTGCCTTTCGGCTTCCAGCAGCTTCTGTAAAGCACACAAGGCACTGGCACTGACCCTCCAGGGAATCCCAGTCTCTTGGCAGTGTGCTGTGTTGCAGCTCAGCACCTCACCAGCCTCAACTACCTTCCCAACATTCATATCCTATGTCTTAAGGGTGAGAAGACCAGCCAGAAAATGCACAGTGTTTGTGTCTGGGAAAGCACCAAGTTTCTGAACTGCTAAAAACAAAAATAGTAACATCTATTCCTGAAGATACTTTGCAAAATCTAGATGTAAAGATAAAGATGACTTCCTATGACTTACCACAAAGTTGTATTAAACCTGTTCAGACTGAGATGAATGAGGCTGGCCAGAGCAGCCTCCTCCCAGAGTTCCCACTATCCTCCACTAAGGTCCCTCTTACAGACCAAGGGACAAACCAAGCCCATATGCCTAGATATTTTCTTCCCTATAGGAGCCCTCTTTTACACTATAGAGATTTATCGCTTTATTATGGCACCTTCTTTCTTCCAGGAAACTCCTTCAAACCTTGTGGTACTAGTTGGAGCTGTCATTCCCCTAGATTCAGGGACAGATGTGTAACTATGTGTAACATAGTGGTGATGGTGTCAATAATGAACTTGAGACCCAAGCTGGGCCAAGCAGAATTCTCCTTGAAATGTCCCTCTCAGAGCACAATAGATTAGAGGGACAGGATGAAGAGAGGATGCAGAACAATGCTAAAACAAATTGTGGGGACACCCAAGCGTGCGTGCACACACACACACACACATACCCCATATACAGAGAGAAATTCCTGATGACTTTGATCCCTGGGTTCTAAGCATTCTTGAGTCGAGCTCCTCATGCTCTTCTTACAAAATGGCATGCTGTGCTGACATCAGCAAGTTGCTTAAGCTCTCAAAGTTTCAGTGGCCTCTGAGCTCCAATATGAACTGGCCCTCCCTATATCCTTAGTTGACCTCATTCTGGGCAGCTTGCCTTCTTAGACACTACTCCGTAGTATTAGCCTTCTTTCAACTCCCAAAAATCACCAGCTCATGTCCATCACAGGATGTGTGCACCAACCATTGCTCCCACTGCTCCTCTCTCCATTGCCATCTGAGCCTTGCATGGATGCTCTCCCTCCCTCTGCCACTCTCTCTCCTTCCTTCCTTCTTTCCTTCCTCCCTTTTTCCTTTCTTCCTTTTTCCAGAATTAGAGTGACTTCCACAGAGATCACCTAATTTAAAATAGCCACCTTTACATATTATTATGTATGTATCATATCACCTTTTAAAATTGATTGCATAGTGCTTAACAAAATCTGTTAATATTTATTTATTGGTTAGTTACTATATGGTCTCATTTTTCCCACTGGACCATAAGCTCCATGAATATAGTTCCTGGCCCCAAATGAGCACCCAGCGGCTACTAATTGAATGAAAAGAGTAGTAATAATAATAGAACCACTCAGTAGTCACTTTGGTTTATTATTTATCAGACACTTTTCCAGACATTTTATGGGTTAATAAATTAAATCTTTGCAATAGTTCTATATGAGATCAATACTTTTACTATCCCCATTTTACAGATGATGAAACTATATCAGAGAAGTTGAAAACCTCACAGGACAGTGCTTTGAGCAAAATACACACTTTTAAATATTTTTAACATTTCATGTGTTGATCAATAGAAAGGAAGATAAATGACTCAATAGGGGAAAGGTAAGTGAAGGAGACTCAGGGCATGTCTGCTGCTCTGAATATTCAAAAAACAAGGATGAGTTCTAATAAGAATGTAAAGGAGAGGAAAGATGGAAATGGAAAATTAGTGTTCTAAAGTTGTCATCACAAAATACCACAAACTGGGTAGCTTAAAGGGCAGACATTTATTTTCTTACAGTTCTGGAGGCTGAAGTCTGAGCTTAGGGCATCGGTATGTTTGGTTTCCTCTGAATCCTCTCTCTTTGGCTTACAGATGGCCACTTTCTGGCTGCGTCTTCACAGGGACATCCTTCAGTCTGTATGGTCTGGGTGCTAATATCCTGCTTATATAGAACACCTGTCATACTGGGTTAGTGCGATGCATACATAACCTCATTTTACCTTAATTACTTCTTTAAAGGTCCTATCTCCAAATATAATCACATTCTGAGTTACTGGGTTTTAGGACTTCAGCATATGAATTTTGAGGGTACACAAATCAGGCTAAAATAGAGGAATGAAGTAAAGTGTAAAAATGAGTAAAGGTCAATGGAATCAAGGAGAGGAAGAAGGCTGGGGGGTAGAGCTGAAGGTATAAAAGAAATTCCTGCATAGTTTGAATATATTGTATAGGAAATGAAGGGGAAGAAAAAAGAGCCAACAAAGAAATCATAAAATATATCGGTGTGTTCAGTAAACGAAATAATAAAAGAAGTTGAATAGTTTCCCAAAGATGAAACAGAGCACATAAAAGATTATCAGAAAAAATAAGGCAGATGAGGGATAATGATGCAAAAATGGATTAAGAAAAGGAAAAGAAGGGGGGAAAAAATAAAAAAGGAATCCAGTTCTACAACACACTGGGTTTATGGCAGATTTTGTTTCTGTTTTGTTTTGTTCAGCGGACCTGTCATTTTGTAAGCTTGAATAGGGCAGCACATGGTTTCTACGACTAAAAACTTTACTGATTTGAAATCTTATAAGAAGGCAATGCTGATATTGGAAATATCATGGAGATAGAGTAAGGAATACTCTCCTATATGACAGCACTGATCTGTGTCATAAGAGAAAGTATATCAGCGGCATTTTATAAAGCTTCGGGGGACTTTAAAAAGCAAAGAAACTGAGATTGAGTTAGCTGGGATCCGACAGCAGGTTTAACAGGAGATACTGTTCTGCTACTACTCTCACCAAGGGAGTTCAATTTCAACAGTGCTAATCTTTCCACAGTGGTGTAAGTTTAAATTTTGTGCCCCTAAGGAAAAATTTCCAAAGTAATTCCCATTGAACTTGCCTCCCAGAAATCCCTACTTCTTGCACTATCCAGGTACCACACAAGTCTCTTCAGCTGCGACTGAACCTCTCTCTCCACTCATTAACATCCCTGTGAAAATTCAGATGCTGCATTCTCTATTCCAACAGGGTTAAATAAAGGTTCTATTGTTTTATAAAATCTCCAGCATGGGATTTCAAGGCCAAATTATTATTTTTTCATTCTTATTTCAATGTAATTTTGCCTTCCTTATTTTCTGCCTTCTGGTACTGCAAATTAATATAATGCTTTCAAATATAACTCTAGGTTTTCTTTATTTTAGTTATATTGAAACACATCAATGTAACCATTTTTGTTTTATGTTTTCTTCCATAATTAACTTTCTTTTCTGGCTAGGTATATAAAAATAATGTAACAAATTCACAGTCCTTGAATAAAAGAAAAATAATTTACAATATAATTTTTTCATTTAATTAAAAGTGAGAATAGATTTTTTTTTTCTAGTTCTAAGTTAGGCTGAGAATCTGGAATGTCATGCATTTATTGTATGCACTAGTGTTTCTTTAATTTAGAGTTTCTGGATCACCTGCATCAAGATCACTTGGGTGCTCTGAAAAATGGAGATTTCAGGTACTTAGTCCGTATCTATTGAACTAAGATCTCAGAGGTGGGCCCTGTGAAACAACAATATAATAATCTTCCCAGATCACCCTAATGCTTATTAAATTTTGAGAACTACTGGTATATACTTTAAATACAAGAACTAAAATTCAGTCCCAATAAATCATCCTACTCATATATCAAACACTTTATTATAATTTGTTATACGTGTAAATTATATATATATATAATTTATATATAAATTTTTGTCTCCTTAACATTTTCTTGAAATGATTTTCCAACTTTGTAATTTATCTGATTTTCTCATGAACACTTGGAAAACTTTCTTTTCTTTTTGCTTTACAGACTTTGCTATAACATGGGAGTATCAATTTAATGAACCTAAAGTAGATCACTCATACTAGCAAAGTAAAAAAAAAACACTTTGTATCTGACTGTGGTCTTGTCTGAAACAGGTTGGTTTACACAGAGAACCTTGACGTATTCGATGGGAGGACTCAGTCATTTGAATCAAGAAAAATTTGCTCCACTACACATAACCTCCAAAGTCCACATAAATCCTTTCTCTCTTCAAAACTTAGCAGTATTGGGGAAATATAATTACAAATAATATCTTCCTTGGGGCTCTTGGGTGGCTCAGTTGGTTAAGGGTCTGACTCTTGATTTCGGTTCAGGTCATAATCTCAGGGTCCTGAGATGGAGCCCCACATTGAGCTCTATGCTCAGCGGGGAGTCTGCTTGAGATTCTCACCCACTCCTCCTCTCTCTGACCCTCTGTTCTCTCTATCTCTCTAAAATAAATTAATCTCTTAAAAAAACCAACAAAATCTTCCTTCAACTTTGAAATTGTCTTTACAAAGGTACTAGACTGTAAAAAATTACAAAATAACACAAATTTTTCATTTTTAAAAAATATTTATAATTATTTTAATTATTACCTTTTAAATTCACTTTAATTATTGAATAAGCATTAAATCAGAATGTGATGCAAATCACAGGCAATCACTAAGAGTTTGCAAAGACAGAAAGAACTCTCATCCTTTTATATAGACAAGCAGATACAACCTATTCTACACGTTTTCAAGATAAACAGTTAACTAATTCTCAAGTAAGAGGTCTTGACAGCACCTTTCCTTCATCACACATAGTTCATCCTAATTTTACTGGGTAATTGGAATGCCGATCTGTATTAGCTAATTGGCTTTATCCAAAGAAAAAACAAACTTCTCATATTTTTATGTCCGGAGATAATTCTCACAACTTGAGCAAGGTGCCCACTGAAAAAGGTACCCACACAGATTCAAATAAGGGTGCTCGATGTTTACATATCAAAGAGATGACTCCCAGTCCTCTGGGAGGACTTCTTCTCTGGAAGAAGACATTCTTGGGCCTTAAAGATGACAAAAAAGCCTATCTAGTTTTCAAAAGGAATTTTAAAGAGAGGAGAAAATATAACTAAGTTGTCTAAAGTACATGACCTATGAAAAAGGGAGGAAAGAGCAATCTCTCTGCCCATTTTTTAACAAGGAGAATTTTTATGTTTAATTTGTATTTGTCCTTACAATCACTATTGCTCCTAAGTGTGAATTCTTAATTAAGAATGATGAAATTGGCACATCATCAGACAAAGGCTTTTTGGGCTGCCTTAACACATGCATTGTTAAATTTACTATTTCCAAATTTTTTCCCTTATTTCCCCTAGGAACAAGCATCTATGTTTACGGGACAAGTGGATGGGGTTATTAATAGTCATCACTTGGTAGTGATAAAACTGACACTCAAGGAAACAATTAAATTATAAACTTGCTTCCTAATTCTATAATTTCATCATAGAAATAGAAATACATATTATTGATGTTCAGTTATAAGTAGGAATGTACATTACAGATGTTCCATTGGCTCGTGGCTCTTAGTCACTGGTTTTGAACTCTAAACTGGACCAAGAAACTTTCATTTTAAGAATTCATGTTCAATACTGAGATAGCCATAAATATTTGCTAGGAGATTCTGTTCAGAAAAGGGCACACACAGACTTGGTATTTTACTTGAAGGGTGCTCCTCTGGACATACCTGGGACCATCTGGACCATCTTTCTCAGTGATGCTTGAATCCTTTGCCTTCTAAGGAAGCAAAGTTACTTGTGTAAGTGTTATTCCCACTACATTCCTTTGGCTTTCTGCATAAATATGCAACACATCATTTTCTCACTCCACTCCAATTTCTCTCTTTGAAAAATGAGCCATATGAACTGGTTGGGGCCAGAGGGGTATGATCCTAATTTAGCAAGTGGCAGTGGGATAAGATGGGGCCCTATTTGACTCAAGATGTTTACTCTTAAGGGGTTGGTTCCCAAGGAGTTGGAGAGATAGTTCTTGGGCTTCAGTCAAAGAAAAGAATAACACAGCTGCCCTCAGCAAGGGGGAATTCCAGCATAATGGATTGGCAATGGAAACAGTTTAAACCAATATAAATATAATAGCCACCCACTGAGAGGCAATTTACACGCATCAGGCCAGCCTTGCAGTGGTATGCTTGGCCAGCATAATCCACCCAGGAGTATTTTATGAGGCTCTCTACAAGGAGAATGGGTGGGGAGAGTAGAGGGACAGGGCAGCTCCAAAGGGCACACTAAAACTTTTACAGAGTCCTGCTTCAGGAGCATTTCTACTTTCTGTGCCACAGAAGGAATAGCATCTGTCCTGGCTCCTTCTTTAAGAAGTAGATTTTTTTTTAAATGCCTGGCTAGCCTTGATTTTAGTTCAGATTGTGCCCTTAGATGGCTACATGGCTCTGGGTATGTTACCTCCCCACTCTGTTGCAGTGAAAATAAAGGGTTAAATTAGAGAGTCCCTTGAGAATAGTGAAAAGACCTGGACTCAGAAGCTAGGTTCCCTGGGTGCCATTCCAAGCACTTCTCATGGGGGCTGTGTGACCCTGCGTTTCTTAACCTCTCAGCCTTACTTTGATCATCCATAATAAAGGAATAATACTCTTCTCCCACGCTTCTTACAAGTGTTAAAGGAAATATCTACACAAAGGCACTTTCATCATGCTAAGCCCATGATGAGTGCCCATTAACTGCTAACCCTCATCATCGGAGACTTCTAAGATCTCTTCCTACTCCTAATATCTATGATTCTTATAATGTTTTGTCATTTCTATTTATAGTCAAGTTTTAATGCCTAAGGAAAATTCTCTTTAAGATGTCTATTGATAGTTATATTTTCTGGTTTTATACTTCTGTAAAGAAAATTTATTTTATGCCTTTGATTCTAAATCATTAAACATTGATTCAGAAAATCTCCCCTTTCCATTAGGAATTCCATCTAGTTTGCCCTGGATCTGTTTACACCTCTTCTTACCTTCCAGAGACTGCCTGAGCAGTTCTGCTCAAGAGTGATGGTACGAGTTTCTAAACTTTAGGAATTATTCTCCAGGGCACTTCTGTGAGTGGATGACTCTACATGAATTAGGCACACAAAAAGAAATAAATCTCATTAAACTGAAGAATTACTCTACCTAAACTACTACTTAATCAGTTAATAGGTAAAGAGAAACTAATATAAAGTATGTTTACATCTGTCATCTGCATCACAGTGTATGAGGAGAAATGAGAAGATAGACCCAGGAGGGACACCTGGGTGGCTCAGTGGTTAAGCATCTGCTTTGGGCCAGGTCTTGATCCCAGAATTGGGGATCAAGCCCTGCATTGGGCTCCCTGCTGGGTGGGAAGCCTGCTTCTCCCTCTCCTACTCCCTCTGGTTGTGTTCCCTCTCTCACAGTCTCTCTCTCTCTGTTAAATAAATAAATAAGATCATTCAAAAAAAATTTTTTTAAAGATTTTATTTATTTATTTGACAGAGAGAGAGAGAGAGATCACAAGTAAGCAGAGAGTCAGGCAGAGAGAGAGGGAGAGTCAGGCTCCCCGCAGAGCAGAGAGTCCAATGCAGGACTCAATCCCAGGACCCTGAGATCATGATCTGAGCCGAAGGCAGAGGCTTAACCTACACTGAGCCACCCAGGTACCCCAATCTTTTTTTTTTTTTTTTTTTTAAAGAAGAAGGAGAAAGAGACGAAGAAGGAGAAGGAGAAGAAGAAAGATAGATGCAGAAAACTTGATCTCACACCCATAAGGGGAACATGTCCATGATCTGTTTTGTTTCCCAGAATAAAATGAAAGAGAGCTGCATTACTATCAGCAGCGTAGGACAGGCTATAATACTGAAAAGGGTATACATTTTTGTAAATGTGATATAAGCTCGTTATATTCCAGTAGTTAATGTTTTTAAGTTTTCAGTGATGAAAAAAAAGGTTATTTCATTTCATTTCCATTATAAAATAAGAAAAGATTTAGAAAATAAACTTGAAATATAAACTTTGTAAACTGTTTTAAGTAATTGTGTTCATAATGAAATATTACTAGCATGAAATCCCTACAGCACATGTCCCCTATTGCAGATACTCGTTTTTGTAAAAAAAAAGTGATGCTAGGTTAGGCTTAGTGCAGCTTAATTTCTTAAATTAAAAAAACAAAAAAACTAAAAACAAACACACACACACACACACACACACACACACAAAAAGCAGTTTTGGGTGTGGTATTAGCCTGCTAGTAACCAGACCTGAAAATAATGCCATTTATTGACCTGCGTTCATCAAATGTTTTTGTAGAGTCTGAGTACTTCAGAACTCTAATCATCTTTTTGGAGAGTGGTTCATTTTATATGAACTTCCACCATGGCATTAATTCTTTATGTTTGCATGAAAGTGGCATGCAACTAGGAGAGAAATTATAATGTATGTTAAACACCACTTTTTTATAGATGTGAATTTTCAGTTAATGAGAATTTGAGACTAAATAGCATTCTTGATTCTGTGATTGGTAATAACTGTCTGTTATTCAGGGACAGCCCTTCATCCACCTGTGAGTAATGTATCTGATATTTCCAGAGATGAGAAAAAACACTGAGGGTACTCCAAGACCATACACTGCTCATGGGCATATTTTATTTAAAAAGTGTAAAACCTAAAGCACCGCTATGTATGTGTATGCTCATGTCATGCATATTTATTTCAGGGCTGTTTATGAAAAGCATTTCTTTATGAAACTTGGTTAAGCAATTGGAAATATCAAGCAAAACACCTTTTCCTCACAAGGAATCTCAGAAGGCCAGGGAAGGTCTTTGCTTATGAGTCATAATCTGATTCCCCACAATGTTCACACCCATATTTGTGGGAAACACTGGACCAAATTTTCATTTCGGCACCTTGACCAGAGGAAAGTTTCCTCTCTGAAAATATATATGCTTATATATATGTTTGTGCCAGGGAGATAGGGGTGGGGGGGGGCACATACCCTGAAAATTAGAGCTTTTTGTCCAGTAAAGTTAATGAATTCCTGAAGCGAAAAACCTTTCCATAAAGATTTTACTTTCCTTTGACTTTGCAATCTAAAAACAAGAAAAGCAATGCTTTATTATGTTTAATTCAGGCAAATTATGTAAAAATGTTTATAGGACATATTTGAACTGTAAAGTGCTTTCAAATGACCCAGTTGAGACAATCATAACTTTTCTAAACATTTGTAATATTTTAGGGACATGACCAATTAAAATGATTGGTTACAAAAGAAATTTCTGACCAAGTAGCCAAATTATTAATTAGAATAATACTGTCACAAATTTAGAAAGAATATGAGCAGATTCATTTATAGTTGTAGCTTATGCAAGATAAATTTCAGTGTAATTTTTCACATTTTCCGGTTTCCACTTTATCCACTAAATTCCATGCTCTTCTACTCACTAAAATTTTTACTTGTTGAGGTTAACAATCTGTAAAGCAGTATTTGTCCTGTATCTATACGTTATGGAGATCTAGATTTAGATGCTATTACTCAGTGGACGCTGTTACTCAGAATCCTCTTGTATACATGTGGAGAGAAGTATAATCCTCACTTTAAAGATGGAGTAATCTGGGTAACAGAAATAAAGAGGTTAAAAGTGGTCTAGATGTGACATGACTACACTATTTACCATCATCTTGGTAACTGACAAATGATTGACAGCAACACTTGACAATGACATGATTTCCCTAATGTGTTGATAAGAGATGAAAGGGGTAATTTTGAATAAAATAGAGTTTCTGGGTTTCCAAAACCTGTATTCTAGAACTAGTCAGAAATTCCTGTTATTGCAACTTTTATTGAAGAAAAATTTACAAAATACTGAGGCGAGAAATTATTAAGGATTGGGAGATGTTTTAAATAATTTTATCTTTATTTATTTTACTTTGCATTCTCTGTAATTTGCTCTTTAAATTAAAAATGATTTTAATTCTAAAAAAATACAAATAAAAATGTAAGATGATCAAAAATTTTCCAAAAGGAGTAAGAAACCATCTAGATGTCAAGAGGCCCTTAGTATTAATGAATTACTAGAGTTGGACCCCAAAATGGCTATACGTTTTCTAGCAGGAAAAGCAAGAAGATAAACACATTGGTATACTCATTTTCTTTTTTCTTTTCTGACAGAAGAAAATAAACATTTTTCTGTAGAAACAAACTTTTTTCTGGGACTAAATTTTAGGAGAAATTTATCATCTGGTTCCTTCTATAAGAGGTGCTGAATAACATAATAGACAAAGTCTGTAAGAAACAAAAATACTGTTCAAATGGACAGTTCTGGTATTGATTCACTTTACACGATGAAAACATAACATTAAATTGTACTCAGTGAAAGCTTTTCTGCAGGGGATAAGAGGAAATGGTCAAGGTATTCCACTTTCTGATGATTAAACTTGATAGTGAGGATAGCACCTGGAGACTAGGAGAAGGGGTAGTTAACATGCCCATTATACTGCCTCCAACATCATATGTCTTATGAGAGCCTTTGGTCTGTGTTGGGTGACAGTTAACTCACGACTGAATTCTCAGAGGTTCCCGAAGTGCAGATAGTCTATGTTGTGTGCTAAAGTTAAAAACTTATAGTTAAGAAGGAAAAGTGGTTCCTGAATTGAGAAAGTTTAAGAGAGAAACTTATATTCTTGCCCAGGCAGAAGGTCACCTCGATTCATCTTCAGTTGTAGGAATAGGGTTACCTCAAAGTGGTGCCAATCTTTCAGAAAGAAGAGTGTTTTATCTTGTAAAGCATTTCAAAGTATATTGGGCTGAACTTCTGTGTTCAGTGCTGCATTACAGAGACAAGATGACTTCAGGATGAAACATATTTATGGCAAATGTTATCAAAGACTCTAGTCCACTGGAGGTGAAAAGTCTTCCCATGGTCCTTGTTTGATGTCTGATTTTAAGTAAATTATGCTCATGAGTGATGAAGGACAATAATCCAACTTTAGATTTTATGCTACTGTTGGTGAACATCAAAGTAGAGTGGACAAAGAGACAATGTCTTTGGAGTCAGAGAAACTTTGAATCCTGGATATCTACCTCTCCTTTGTTTTCTGACTGTATGCAATACGTCTCTCTAAATGTCAGTTTTTTTTAAATGAAAAATGCAAAAGAATAGGTTTGAAGCATGAAATGAAGAAAGATGTATAGAGTTTGCATGTATTCAGCAATGACTACTTCCCATATCCCACATCTCATTTGGCAAGTACCAGTTAGCTTGCTTCTAAAGACTAAGATAGTAAGGCTGAGAAAATAAAACATCAGCACAGCTGGTTATACTGCTTGCCCTTCAACATAGCCATTTCCCCTCCCCACTCTACCCCTCTAATACTCTAGTTGTGAATTGGAAAGACTCATACAAAGGTCTTATTTTTATCATATGGTATGTGTTGAAATCATAAAGAAAGCCAATGTTTCTCAAAATGTGGATCCTAAATCAACTACCTAAGAATCACTGAAGGTGTTTTTCACATACCTTGTCACTAGGTCAGTCCCATTGATGTTAAATCTCTGATTACCAGGAATCTTCCTCTTTAAATAAGTGCCCTAGAGTTTGAGAATATCTGTAGTTGGTTATGAAATGTCTGAATTCCAACTCCAGGGAGTCAACCCTACAGAGCAAAATCTTTAAAATCCTAATCTCTTCCCTGCTATTTTAACAACCCACATCCCATAATATGCATTGGGGAACATTATCAAGAAACAGGAATTTTTTGCCTGCAGATATTCTCTTGAAGCTCAATGTAGACAATTGTGCTGTCCAGACATTGCTCACCAATATACCGCATCTGCATACTCTTACAATACGATGTAATTAGAGATTGGGGGATCTATGTGCCTTCCCCCTTGAATCTGAGTGGGCCTGTTACTATAAAAGAAGTGATTCTGTATGACCTCTAAGGCTATCAGAAAAGCATTATTGTTTCCACCACATCCTCTGGGAATGGCTGTCCTTGGAACCCAGCCACTACTTTACAAGGAAGCACTTGGAAAGGCCATCTATAGGTGCTCTGACCACAGCCCCAGGTCAAGTTCCTGTTGACCAGACATGAAAATGAAAGTGCCTTCATTTGCTTCCAGCCCCTAGTCTTCAATCCACCCCTGATGACACTAAGTAAAGTGTGTGAAGAAAATAAATTCCATATTTGTGAGGAATATAAACGCTGTCATTGAAGTCACTGCTAAGATTTGGGATAGTTTGTTCTGCTTCAGTATATAAAAGGGATAGCAAAGTAGTAGGTGGTTGTTTTTATGAGTAGCCACTGGTGATGTTATTTTCCTTTTGTGGACATCTGGTATATTCTGATCTGCAGTCAATTTATCCAATTGGTATGTCAAATTTCAACCGTAAGTTTGATATTTCATAAGGGCTGGATTAGGCAAATGACATTACATGGCTGCACTGGAGTCAATAAATAAAAGGGGGCTAACTATATACTTCATTTGTGAAAGGAAACTGTTAAATCATGTAAAATAAAAGGGAGTATGGGATTGAATGTCACTAGTCAAAGGTTAGGAAACTAGGTTAAAGAGTTGAAAAAGGTAGTATCTGAATAAATGTAAGAGAAATGCAAGATAAATTGATGAGAACAGATTAAGCAATTAAAGCTGAATCCAGTTCCATCTGAGAGGCTCTGTGTGTGTCTTTCAAAAAAAAAAAAAAAAAAAAAAAAAGCACATTCTAAGGCCTGGAGAAACTTGTAATCCATAACTGGATCCAATATTCCCTGTTCTTCAGGATCTCACATTCCAGTGGAAGAGATAGATACGTAGACATATGCATGCATATTCTAAGAAAGTTCATAGTTATGGCGGTCATAATATAGGCATGAGAATAGGGAAGAAAGATTCAGGCTATATTCAGATTAGTATCACAAAGTTTAGGTGAGATTTGACAAGGAGATATTTTGAGAAGAGGGAAGGAAATGTCATTGAAGGTAGTTCCGACTTGAAAATAGAGGAAAGGCAAAAGGATGAGGGTCATGCTTAAAGAATATCTATTATCAATTATGACCTGGAATGGGTTGACCAATTAGTCAAAGAATTGTAGGAGATGTTTAGTGACTTGAATTTTTTTTTTTTTTTTTTTTTTTTTTTTTTTTTTTTTGGTTTTGGTTTGTTTTGGTTTGGTTTGGTTTTCATGGGGAAATCAAAAGTTTAGAACATAGGTGAGGGAATATAATTTGTTTTCGTGATAATAACTGAGATGGTAGTGCAAAGTATGGATCAGAAAGTACTGAAGCAGAAAAACCTGTTAAGAAACTTTTGCAATAGTTAAGTTAATAAGAACCTAAATTAGAGCAGTGGTTAGCTGAGGAAATGCAAGGAATACAATACAATAGATGCAAAATATATAAGGTGAGGAGATATATATATCTATATAGATATAGATATAGATAAATAAATAGATAAATAATGGGGTCTGATGATTGATGGCTATTCAGGGTTCAGTTTGTGGGAAACAGATAGATGATAGTGGCAGAAAAGAAAAGGTCTGTTGGTGGAATGTCCTCGTTTGTTTGTGTATGTGGGTGGTTGGCCTGTGTGGTATCTCCCTCTCTAGATTTCAGGGGCTTGAGGGTTGCATCTCTCAGTGCCTACTATGTTTTCATAGGAGTTGCTAGTAAAGAATTTTTGAATTTGATTGAAATGATGAAGAAGTGTGGTGTCTGGGTGGCTCAGTCAGTTAAACAACGGACTCAGACTCTTGATTTTAGCTCAGGTCATGATATCAGGGTCCTGAGATTGAGCCCAACCCAGATCTCCTCACTCAGCAGGGAGCCTGCTTGAGATTTTCTTTCTTTGTCCTTTCCCATCATCCCCAATGCCTCTCTCTCTCTCTCTCTCTGTCTTAGAAAAAATTAAAAAAGGGCGGGGGGCACTTGAGGGGCACTTGAGTATGTTAAGCATCTGCTTTCGGCTCAGAACATGATCCCAGGGTTCTGGGATCAAGCCCCACACTGGGCTCCCTGCTCGGGGGATAGTCTGCTTCTCCCTCTCCTACTCCCCCTGCTTGTTCTCTCTCCCTCTCTCTCACTGTCAAATAAATAAATAAAATCTTCAAAAAAAAATTTTTTTTAATGTTTAAATGGTGAAGAAAGGAGAGAAGAATGACACTAACATTTATGGAAAGACAGTGAAGGCTATCCCAGAAGTTTATGTGTAGGAACTTCACACATATAGGAAATGTAATCTTTCCATCAATGCTATGAAGTAGGAATGATTATCCCTACTTTATAGGCAGTGAAACTAAAGTACAAGCTAACTATGTACAGTAATATGTCTATTAAGTAGTTAGTAATTGGCAGAGCTGGCAATCGCATCCCGATTTATCTGACTGCACAGATTATGTTTTTTCTTCCCTAACACTAAGGCCTTTCTGCAAAATGATCCATCGCTGATCATTTTTCAACATCTGTTTCCCGCAGGCCCACACACATACAAACTAAATGTTAAAGATTAAGAGTAACTTGGATTTAACATCATCACTATCTCTCTAATCATTAAGATACCTATTGTGTTCCCTCTTGGTGGGTGGCACTAGAGGGCAGAGAGAGCATTTTGTAGATTTCAGATCACTTCCATGTGCATTTGATTTTCAACCAAGCCTATAAAAGTTTTCACTATCACTCTGAGAACTGATATATAGTGGAGGGCACTCTAAATCTTACAAAATATATTGACCTAATATTTGAGAAAGTCAGAGACTCTCCAAAAGAATATACATCCAAAACAAGCCACTTAATAAATTAAAGGAACTTCTCCACAACAAAGGGCTACCATTGTATTCACTCAAATTTGTGTAGATAACAGAAAAATATATGTTATTTTATAAATATCAAAAGGAAAAATATAACAGTGAAAACACATGACTTGGGTTTACAATTATAAATATATATATTTCCATCATAAAATGTCATCCTTCAGAATATACTAGGTATGTATAATGTAGACAGAATATTGAACAACAGGTTTAGAAGGAAGTAGAGAAAACAAAATAAAATTCAAACAGACTACCAAAGGATATTGCTACTTTATTGTAGAAGATCATCCCACAGTAGTTCTCTTTCAAGAGATTTAAGTGATTTTTTGCATATGGATTTTGTACAAAACAGTGCATGTTCCATGTTTTTGGAATACCTTTGTGTCCTGGACTTGTGGAAGGTATTATATTTATGATTTTCTCAGATGAGAAAAATTACAGAGAGCATTACATATTATTTACTAATTTAGTTAAAGCCACAGTGTGCCTGGAAGGTGTACCTTCAGCATATTCTAAACAGACTTAGAATCCCAGATACGTAATACCTTCTGGGTAAAATCAGACAACCTATGTGCTGAGAAGTGGAGCATTACAATTCAATACTGCTTTTTGATATTGGTCTTTACATTTCTTTATTGAAACTTTGACACTATTTTTTTATAATCTAGTCAATGATAATACATCAAAAATGTTTCCCCTGAGGTATATGTTTTATATGTACATAACCTTCTTTTTGTCCTGAAAGTCCCAAATCTTCCACACTAACCATAAAAGATGCTTTATTTATGGATGGATTTATACAGGTCTGTGAAAAACATAACCATTGTTTCTGCAATAATGACCAGCTTAGCACATTTTAGAACATATCATAACAAATATTACTCTAAAAATATTTATTAAGCACATGAACATTTAGAGATGCTTCAGTATAATGCAGTAGTAAGTTGTTATGTTTGTAGTATTTCATTTCTATCGTACTTTCCAAGTCTGATTTTTCAGATTTAACTAATTATAGCATCATATTTATTTATTTATTCATTCATTCTTTGGAGAGGGAAATTGAGAGAGAGCACATGCATGCAAGCAGTGAGGCAGGAGCGGCACAGGGAGAGAAAGAATCCCAAGCAGGCTCCCTGCCCAGCATGAAACCCGAGGAGAGGTTCAATCTCACAACCCTAAGATTATGATCTGAGCCAAAATCAAAGGCCAGATGTTCAACTGACTGAGCCATCCAGGCACCCCATAATATTTATTATTTTTAAAGAGTAACTTTGTCATAACACAGCAAATAGGAAGATCTATGTAAAAGCTTAAGACAAAAACAAGTCTATGAATGTGTTAACACTTCTTTACAAGAAATATGGTTTTTGGTTTGAACCAAGTTACTGATTGATCTTTATCGTCTGTGGGAAAATAGGAGATAGTATTAGTATTGTTTGGAAATTTAAGAATACAAGATCGAGTTTTCGTTAGTATAATGAGTGATTTAGTGGGCTCTTTGTATGTTGTAGAAAGTTAGCCTCAGTCACTTCACAGTGACCTACTGGAGTAGGCAGGTCTCTGGAGAGGAACCTGACACCCAGAAGGGTCCCCTCTCTGGCCTGGAGTTGAGAAGGGAGCCTCCAGTATGTCAACCCTCAAGTCTTCTAGTTTGCTGTGCACAGTGTTGAAATGTTTTGTGTATTTGTGTTAAAACGTTGGATCTTTCTAGAGGATAATGCACTTTAAGTCTATAATTATTTTGGGAAGACTGATGCATCAGAGCACTTTTATGATGTGTTTTCATGTTTCAGGCATTTTAATTACAGATCACATTACCTTTGCATCCAAAATGGTTTTACATGAAAGGAGAACATAAGAACATAAGAACATATGTTCTTCAGAGAACATAAAGTTTGCCATTATTTAAGCACTGTATTTTACTGCTTTAGGAAATATTAAAATTCTTAAGGGGACGTTTTCACTGACTTTGGGATACACAAGAAAATTAGTGTCACATGCAAATCTAAAACTTATTTAAGTGACGTCTAATTTTTATTTACTAAAAAGTGTAAGTGATAGCCTCTCCGATTTTACTAGATTTAGTCATTTGGGAATTCCAGGGCTTCTTTGAAAAATGAAAACAAAAAACAAAAGTATATACATGAAGACATTGAATACTCTAGGAAGATACATTGATATAATGAGAAAACATTAGTAATTTTCTATCAGTTGTTTTTTTCTATGATCTAAATGTAAATTGTGATTTCTTTAACATACCCATAGTAAACTATGAGGTACAGTTATTTTCCAGTATTTAATGATCTTATGAAGTTAGTCATGATACATACTTTAAAATTTTAAATGTTGATTAGAAAATGTTGAAGATTGGGTCACCTGGGTGGCTCAGTCGGTTATATGGCTGCCTTCAGCTCAGGTCATGATCCCAGGGTCCTGGGATCAAGCTGCGTGTTAGGCTCTCTGCTCAGCAATGAGTCTGCTTCTTCCTCCCCCTACTCTTGTGCTCTTTCTCTCTCTGTCTCCCTCTCAAATAAATAAATAAAATCTTTTTAAAAATGTTGAAGGTCGGAAGGGTAAAAAGAAAAAAAAATAGTGTATATGTATACATACACATCCACAAATAACATACAGTATATAATACATAGGACATAATATATATCCTAAAGTATAGAGGAAAGGAGAGGGTCTGCTTCTAAAGGATGAGCTGCCAAAAAGAAGAAAAAAAAATAAAGGAAGAAAACCTTGAAAAGGTTTTCTAGAGAAAGCTCATTTTCTTTTGCGTAAGATTTACCAGTCATAACGGGTACAAAATGACAACCAAAAGTTAAGAGTTCCTTATCGTAGAAAGAGTAGGGAAGGAGAAAAGGAAGGGAAGATCTTTATGATATGCTAAAAATAAAATCCAGGAATGAATTGAATTTTTATGCTATTTTTGTATATAATAATTATGTATAAGATCCTATTTTTAGAATATCTTTAAGATAAAGAGATTTCCCTAGTTTTCTTGCAGTCTCTCCTTCCATTCCATGTTATATCAAACGGCCATTTGTAACCATAATTCATATTCTGCAACTAATAAAACCATTTACTTTTCTCTCTAAATTTCATTGCATTTGAGAATATCTGGCTTGCTCCAATCTTGCACCCCTCATCGACAAACTGTCTTATTCCTTTTGCTTTCTTTGCAAAGGACTTGTCCTAGAACCTGATCTTAATGTCTTTTCTACAACTTCTCTTACGAGGTTTATCAAAACTTTCTTGAAATGTAACTTGGTATCTGAAGAACTCAGTAAAGTTCTTCAGGACAGCATTTGTGGCAGAAAAAACTGTGTGTTCTCTTGTTATTTTCATTAAGATTATATTTAAAATAAATTTTACATGGTAACATGAAAAACAAAGTAAGTCAGTTTAGAATGAATGAACTTATCACAAAAAAGGAAATATAATGCTATATAAAGCTTGCTAATTTATAATAATGAGGAGATCAACGCAGGTTATATTTTGTGGATTAGTAAGAGTATAAAAAGCACTGGATGTGAAATTAGAGATATCAAATGTTCTGCATTTATTTTCAAAGTGTTGTCTCACCTATTTCTAATACTTCATAGTGCACTAACAAATGTATACAATACTCTCGGTGAAATTTGGGGAATTTTCTCGAGAGTACTCTCTATTGGATATTCCATTTTGGCTGTCAACGGGGTAAACTGCCAAGATCTTTCTGTGAAAATTATGAATATTACCAGATTACTAAAGCTATTGAAGCTCCATGGCAGGTGTTATTTCTTCCTGATAAATTTCACATTGGAAACTGCTAATTCTCATTGATATTTAGAGATTGCAAGCAAATCAGCACTCTTCCTGATTGTCCTATTTATATGAAGCACCCCATAATAAAAACAATGAATGTATGAATTCAAAATGAAAAAAAATATATACCCTTTTTATTCACATAAGGGACCGCAACTTGAGTGAATATTTTTCACTTTAACCAGGATACCTGGAAGGAATTGTTCTATTTGAGTTAAATAATATATATAAATTTTGCATTTTATTTTACTTTTTCTTTCAAGATTTTATTTATCTATTTATTTGTTTATTTATTTATTTATTTGACAGAGAGAGAGAGAGAGAAAGAAAGCACAGGCAGGTGGAGTGGCAGAGGGAAAGGGAGATGCTGGCTCCACGCTGAACGGGGAGCCCAACATGGGGCTCAATCCCAGAAACCTGAGATCATCACCTGAGCTGAAGGCAGATGCTTCCAGGCACCCTAAACTTTTTAAAAAACAACTGACCCTCACTCCTGAACATTGCTGCTCACTATCACATGACTGTTTTTTTTTCCCTCCATTGCACATATGTTTATTTCTATCTTTATTTCTATCTTTATATTTATCTCTGATTCAAAGGCACATGTGCATGAGACTTCCAGGTTTGATCTCTTGCCCCACATCCTGTGTGGTGCAGTTTTTGACTGAGATGTACAAACACTCAATGACCGTTTGTCAAATCAAAGGACAGAGTCCGGCCAGCAAACTCAGCATACACCACAGTTCATTATAAAACTGGATCTTTCATTTGCATGTGTTATTGGAACTGGTTCTCCACATGACTGAGAGTTTGCTTTCTGTAAGATTGTGTTGGGAAAGTCCTAAACACCTTTGCTGGCACAACTGACCCAGAAATTGTTTATCCTTGTGAATGTACAAGTCTTTGAGCAACTTAAGGTTAAAAAAAAAAAAAAAAGAATTGAATAGGAAAGCTTTATTTTTTATCACATCTTAGCAAACATTTCCTCCTTCACACAACCAAGTAAAAAGTATTAGCCAGGGTTGCCTGGGTGACATAATTAAGCTTGGGACTGTTTTGATTTTGGCTCAGGTGATCTCAAGGTCATGAAATTGAGCCCTGCATTGGGCTTTTCTACAGTCAGTGTGGAGTCTGCTTGAAATTCTCTCTCTCTGCCCCGCCCCCCCCACCACCTCTCTCTATCTTTCTCTCTTTCTCTCTCTCCCCCTCTCTCAATTAAAAAAAAAAAAAAGTATTTGCTAATGGTCTGGAGCTTTGCCTGTGTGGACCAAACTAGAACAGGAGGGGAGAAACATTTGGCAAATTATAGGTCATGAGTCAGATCCAGACTACAAACTAAGGATGTTTTTAAAATATTCCTGAAAAATAAAGGAAAAGAAGAATATACACACACAGACCACACATCAACCACAAAGCCCAAGATATATACTATGTGGACCTTTCTGGAAAAAGATTTTGGCCTCTGGCCTAGTGGATAGCTACTTATATAATACCCATCATGTGAATAAATGATGCCATTTGACATCCAAAGTAAAATGGCTGTCAATAATAATGCATTTTAGTATTTTATGTATAGTTTTGTACTGTGATATTAATTTTAATCCTAAGTTTGTTTTATATGTGTTGTTCATTGAGTTTTACTTTTTTTGTTGGATTGGTCTTGGATTCTTAATTCTGGTGGTAAGATTAAGAGTCATGAACCAGTATAAAAACCATGACATATTTCCTTCCCATTTAAATCAATATTAGAAACAATGTATCTCTCCAGCTTAACATTATAAACAAGAAAAATGTTATTGCATGTATCATTTATTTAAACTTGATTTTTCTTTCTTTAAAAATCAATGTTTATCACAGAAAGATATATTATACAAATATTCTAAATGCCATTAAAAGCAAGAGGATATTAATAAAACAAATAAATGAGAGAACAGGGGAAAGGAAGATGACAACATGTGATTGGTATCTTTGGCTTAATTTATAACTCATCTTAGAATATGAGATTTTCATAGAGCATAAATTTAACTAGTTTCCTATAGATTTCCAGAAATGCTGACCAAATGTCTTTGAGTCCTGGAAAACTTCCATTTCAAGAATATATACTTTTCATCTTGTGAACTTGAAGGGTTGATTCTACCATACCAATATATAGTGTTCTGCGTATTTCCAATGAAAAGACATGGTAGGTGGGTATCTTCCAGGTCTAGTTCAGACCAGATTTAAAAGGCCGTTTAATATGTACTGATCAGAGTATATGAAAAGTGGGAGAGTTTGAATACACAGTACGTAGTGTTTCTTTATTGCAGAACCTTTGTCAGGAGCTATAGATGTTTAGCTCTACAAGGGTTGGCAGGCCTGGCCGTTTATATAAAAAATGGAGAACAGCCAAGCCAGAAAAGAATTCTGGAAGCAGGCTAACCTCATGAGACTTGTTGTTTAGTTAAGCAGGCTTTTCTCAATCCTGAGGACCTCATACTTGCATTACTAATGGTCCTATTTTTAAGGGTATTGGCATTTTAGGTGGATTAAATGACAATTAAATGTTTTCCCTATTTCAGCTGTACAAATTGACCCAGACTAAGTAAAGACCACGCCTGTTTTTTCCACATATCAGTTTCAAAGTGTTTATATGTGACTGATATTTAAAAGGCAAATGTGTGCCTGGACTAGGAATCTCATAAAGGGTTTTTAGCCTTGCATTCCTATCTCTGGCACTTACTAGCTACATATTCTTAGCAAGGTACTTAACCATTTTTAGCATCAGTTTTCTAATCTTTGAAATCATTATCATAATACTTACTTCATGGCGTATTAATCAAGCAGGATAAACATTTACTGAGGGCACATGCTGTAAATCAGGAATGTTCCAGGCAGCAGGATATTGTGGGGAACAGGACAAAACCCTGACTACATGCAGCTGAGGTTACAGAGCTCAACCTTTAATAAAAACAGATGTCAGATATGAGCAACAGAGGAAGCCCTCCTCTACTCTTGGGCTTGGTAGGCTTTCCTTCTCCTACCTGTCTGTCTCCTCTCCTAGTTGGATTAGCTCTGGGATGGCAGGGTCTCTTACTTCATTTGTCTCACCCTCATCTTCAGGAAGTAACTATTAAATTAAATAGATAGGCTTTGTCTTTCAATCTATGTGGCGACTTGATTGTGATGAATCATCATTGTTGATTTCAGTAGCTTGTTCTGCTGTTGCTGCTGTGTGCGCACGCGTACACACACACACACACACACATTCCCAGTCTTTGGGAAGGGTCTAGAATAATAGTACCAGCTCCTGAGTCCTAAAGTGCAGAAGACAATGTGATGGCCTGTAGACCTTAAGTCAATTTTCAGTGGCATAAAGAGTCACTGCTGTTTTCATGTCTCTTGAGATTATTGTTGATTGCTCTAACAATCCCCAAAGGAAGTACTTCCCTCTGTTTTCAAAAAATGATGAAAGCCCAGGTTCTGCTGCCTCTCCCTTTCAGACAGCCCTCTCAACACCCTAGGCCTTCCCTACAGAGACTTGGCATCAGACTTTTAAGAGTTTTTCCAGATCTCATGATCACCACAAAAACTGAATCAAACTAAACTCAACTTCATCCTCAAATCTAATCTCCTTCCTGCTGTCTATCTGAGTTAATTTCAAAACTGTTTCTACTGAGTTATCTAATCTGGAAAGAAAACCAGAAAACATCCAATACCTCCTTTCCATTTATTACTACATTTATTCAGTCTCCTTCTTAAGGGGAATGCTTGAAATAAACTTTAAAATGATTCAGCAACAACAACCTCCTAAAATGCTATATATTGTCTCTTCATTACTTAAAAATAATTCTATGCATTTTGTTGCTTACTTACAAGGTAAAACAAACAAACAAACAAATAAATAAATAAAATTAGAAATAAATAAATAAGTAAATCAGACTCCTTACGGTGGACTACATAGACTGGCACGAGACTGCAATGGACTCAGTCTTACTTTGGATCGCTTTCTCCCAGTGATCTAACTACACTGAATCCTCAGGCTCCCTGTAGATGGCCACTTACTCTTCCCTCCATAGCTCTTTCGAGGTGGTCTTCTTTCACTTTTCCCTTAAAACCCACTGCAGTATTTTCTCCAACTCTCCTATTTGTCTACAATATTCCTGCTCTGAACTTTCTTACTTTTTCTCCACATCCCTAGCATTTCATCCATCAGTTTCGTACCACATTCGTATTTATTTTGCTCATGTTTCCTTGCTAGCCAGATTCAGTTAAAGACCTTGTAATGAGTCTTCATCACTATATATGCTGACTACTCTATAGCCTGATACATTTTCAATCATTTTTTGGGTGTTCTACCATGCTATTAGGAAAATCTGTGTGGAATAGGGTATTATGCTTGAAATACATATTTAGCATATCATGTGTTCACTTTAAATTCTCATATTCAGTTTCAAACTGTACTCAGGCATTCTACTTTAATAACCCCAAATCCTGAGTGCTTACAGATTCTATTATACTGGAAAAGGGACATGTTTTCCAAGATTAGTCCAAGAGATGCTGGAAAATATGAAGGCGTACTATGCAGTTACACTTTAGCTAATTTCTCAAAAATATTTGGATTGAAGTCTAATTTTAATTCACCTATTACTTTTTCATTCAACACTTCAGAGTTTATTCCCAGCTCAGTTCCTGGATGTATTTTCATATAAAATACAAAACGATAGAGCTTCTCAACTCTTCACAACAGACAGCATAGAGGAAGCAGTTAAAATTATATTGATTTAAAAATATTATATTGATTTAGTGCCCTATTTATTATATGTTTTTTTCAGTTTATCAAAATTAAGGAGAATGGTCTTCATTACCAAGGGCGAAACAAAGATGGCAGAGCTATTAATGCCCAGTAAATAGAAAAAAAATGTAAAGGAGTACTTACAGACTTCTTGTGAATTATCTCCAAATTCATATAAATTAGATTCTATTTAGTTCAACAAATATTTAATAATTGCTTACTTTATACTAGACACTGAACTAGATACAGAAATCTAAAAATAAATAATGCATAAATAAATCTAAAAATAAATAAATAATAATAATGCACTTACCTTTAAAGTATTAACCTAGGCCAGAGTCCAGGGTTCCTGGATTCTAATCAAGAACTTTCCAATTCTTCTGAAGTTTGTTTTGGCTAAGTTGTATCTTATGAGTTATTTATGCTTTTGCATTGAAGTTCTGAATAATCCCTTTAACTGTAAATCTCTGAGGTTTCCAAAACAATTTGTAGATATCACACAGTTTGTAGCTACCACCTATAGTTTTGGAGAAATCATGGAAAAAGGAGGGATCCCCAAAGATGAAAAGTGATTAAGAATGATCTCATTAGGGGCACTTGGGTGGCTCAGTCCTTGAGCATATACTTTCTACTCAGGTCAGGATCCCAGGGTTCTGGGATCAAGCCCTGCATGGGGCTTCCTGCTCAGCAGAAAGCCAGCTTCTCCTTCTCTCACACCCCCTGCTTGTGTTCCCTCTTTCACTGGGTCTCTCTCTGTTAAATAAATAAATAAATAAATAAATAAATAAAATCTTATAAAAAAAAATCTCACAAAACAAAAGAGTATCAAGATATGAATTCTAGAGAATGTAGTCTATAAAAATTAATATTGCTTTTTGTGACATTCTAGAGCAGATGATGAATTTATAGGTCTCTGAGGCCTTAGATCAACACATGTGATTGGTAGAAATAGGCACAGGTATATTAGGAACAAGTGACGGCCTCCCAAACCCATTCTCTTTTTTGGTTGAACATGATAGATGTTCATATTCAGAAACAGGTGACTTACAGAGTGGTATTAATTTGGAGAAAACGGCTGATGATCAGATAAACTTGCTATTCAATAACTGAAAAAAGAAATATGTATGAGGGAGTGTTTTTTAGAGTCCTGAAATGTTCAAGAGTTATTGGAGAGTTTCAAGTGGGAATAAATAAAATTTAGGGCTTTAAAAATACTGAATGAGTCAATAGCATGTTTTTCACATTTGTAGATGACACAAAAGTGAGAAATGTGTCAAATACAATTGATGATAAAATAAAGATGTTAATTGACCCTGGTAGACTAAAGTAAGACCTTATAAATAATTGTAAATGTATTCGTTTGGGTTAAAAAACCAATCCCATGAGTCTCTAATAAGAGAAATTTGACAAAACATCTGTTAAAGTGAAAATGACTTATGTTTCTCATTATCCCGATAAGATGATGCCACTACTAAGTACTTTAATATGATGTTACGATGATATGGGGTGGGGAGGAACTTTTTATTTCTTCCCTTCTAAGATCTTTGGCTGGTCTAATGATGAAATTGGCATAAAACAGATTAACAGGAGAGAAACAAATTTAATTCTGTGTGTGTGTGTGTGTGTGTGTGTGTGTATAAACACATAGAAATATGAGATTCAAAGACCAGGGCAGGCAGCTTTTATACCTTTTAGGCAAAGAACACATAAATTTGTGAAGAATTGACAAGACAAAAGGGTTTGAGCTTGGGGTAGTAAATTAGTAAAGAAGTAACAAGCTTTGTTTATACAGGCTTCTTGGCCCTGAATTCCCTATTTCTGGTGATAAGGATGTCTCTTTTTCTCCTGGTACAGTGAGGATATCTTTCACTTGGGAGATTTATTTCCTGCTTTTATGGAGACAAAGGAGGTCAGAGTGTCCTTCTTGCATTGGCTGCTTCTTGAGTAACTTTAACTCAAAATAATCAATGTACCAAAATAGTATATTTTGGGCAGCCTACCCTGAACCCCATCAGTGAACAATGGAATCAAGGTCAGTGGAATCAAGGTCACTCTTGTAGGCTCAGTGAAAATTCCAAAATACTATGTGTAGTTATACTAACAATATTTCAGAAGAGACATTACCAACTGAGAATTGTGGAGGAACTAGAAAGGAAAAAAAATCAATTAGTCTTCTGATATAGAATCAGTTTTCAAAAAATAATTGTATTTTTAAACTATACAACTACGTGGTTATTTAAAACACTATATTGTCATAAAAGGAAAAAATACTCCAAGTATTAATTTTAAAGCAATGTTTAAGATAAATATTTAACCCGCAATCTGAAATAAGGAATTACAAGATGAATGATTCAATTATACTGTAATACTTTTATTTTAAGAAGAGTTTTTTAAAAAATCTGTAAATCCCATTGTTAAAGCTTTTGCTTGCATAAAGGAAGTCCCCAGATTAATGTGCTTTTTTCCTATTTATTTGTTTGCTTGCTTTTCTTTGTTTACCTTCTGGCTTTCTTTTTGCTTTTATTTATTTGAGACAGAGAGAGAGAGAGAGAGCGAGAGCAGAAGCAGTGTGGGGGTGGTGGGGGATAATGGGAGTGGAAGAGGGAGAAGCAGACTCTGCTGTGCAGGGAGCCCAACACAGGGTTTGATCCCAAGACCCTGAGATCATGACCTGAGCCTAAGGCAGACACTTAACTGACTGAGCCACCTAGGTGCCCCTGTTTTTGCTTTTAATATGGACAGTTTTCCCCTCATGCATTTCCAACTTAACTACAATAGAAAATAGATGTCTGCAGCATTATTACTATTCTTAAGAAAATAGAAATTTGCTTCCACAATTGCTAGAAATTAATCAAGCAATAAGTAGTAATATAAACCTTTTATTGTCATTATTTTGTTGCTATAGGCACTGAATGCTATCATGTAAAAGTCACAGTTAAAGCACATAATAAAAACAAAAGTTTCTTTTTGAATGTAATGTATATAAAATTCAATTTTGCTTACCTTTATACACATGTATAAGAAGTGTATGTGTGTATATATATTTTCAAATCATATAAAATATTATTGAATTGATGTTAAAATATAAAAGTTTCAGGAAAAAATAAAATTTTCAAACAATAATTTAAAGTATAAGATAGATAAGAACTGCCCAGTTGGGGTAAAGACAGGAGAGCTGATAAGCTAAATTTTCATGAGTGTAGTTTTTATGATTTCAGAGAATAAATTTCAGGATTTTTAAGCTTTTATGGTTTTGAAAGACTTCTGAAGACAGTTCCCAAACCACACAAATGTAAGCAAGGTTAATATTAACAAAATTTCTATTTTCTATCGAAATTGAAATACCAACATTTTTAAGGAAAAAAAAAATAAAGGGAATACCAATGTGCTCAGAATTAAGAGAAACTCTCTCCGAAGTGTTTTTGAGAGGTAATTTTGTCCTCCTGAGACCAAGCCAGTTCTGACACCAACTGTGTGTTACACAATTCAGTTTGGTTCTGACCCTAACTAGTCTGACTCCACAGGTGTAAAGGCTTCCAATGAGATTACCCTCATCTCAGATGCCAGTTGTAGGTATCTGTCCCCAGTTTACCCACACTTCTGTCTGACTTGGCTACAAAGCTGGGGTTTCCACAGCCTTCCCCCCTCAGGTTTGATAAATTGCTGAGTGGCTCAAAAACTTCAAGAAAACATTTAACTTACATTTATCCACTTACTTTGAAGGATACAGAAGAACAGACAGACAAAGTGAGGTCTGGAAAAGTCTCAAGTGCAGGAACTTCTTGTTGGGATTTCCCAACCCTTCTGCCGTGTGGATGAATTTGGCTGTGGAGAAATTCCCTGAAGCCAGTTATTAGGGGTTTTTATGGAGGTTTCATTGTGTAGGCAGGATTAGGGAAATCATTGGCCATGGAGGATTATCTTAGTCCATCTGTGCTGCTATCATGAATTACCATAGACTGGTGGCTTAAACAACAAATATTTACTGCTCACACTTCTGGGTGCTGAGAAGTCTAAGATCAAGGTGTGAAAGCAGTGAAACACTGCTTCCTAGTTTGCAGATGGCCATCTTCTTGCTGTCTCCTCACATGGTAAAGAGCAAGAGAGAAAAAGGAATTTCCTTTGTGTCTCTTTTTATAAGAATACTAATCCCATCTATGAGGGCTGCCTGCTCATGACCTAATTACCCCTCAAAAGCCCATCTCCTACTACATCACATTGAGGGTTTCAGTATATGAATTGAGATGGACATCAACATTCAGTCTGTATCACTGATTAACTCAATCTCTAGCCCATCTCCCCTCCCTAGAGGTTAAGGTTTCAAGCTGAAAGTTCAACTTCTAATCAAGGCTTTGTTCTTGCAGTGACTAGTCTACATCTTAAAGTTATCTAGGGACTGCCAAGAATCTCTTCATTAGAATTAAAAAGAATCCTATCATCCTCGTCACTCAGGAAATTCCAAGGGTTCTCTGAGCTCAATGCCAGGAACCAAAGACAAAGATCAAATATCTTTCCATGATATCACAGTTCAGTTTCTTTTAAAAAATGGTATTTTTTTGTCAAAGATTCTACTTGTTTATCTGACAGAGAGAGAGATCACAAATAGGCAGATAGGCAGGGGGAAGCAGGCTCCCCGCTGAGCAGAGAGCCCCACTCAGGGCCCAATCCCAGGACCCTGAGATCACAACCTGAGCCGACGTCAGAGGCTCAACCCACTGAATCACCCAGGTGCCCCTCAAAATGGTATTTTTAAAAAATTAAATATTGGTGCATTATTTAAGGATGGATAAACTTATGTGCTTATTGAAAGACAATATATTTTTATGTCTCAACTTCTCAAAGGATTTTAAAATAAGGAGTAGAAAGTAAAAGGTACTGTCAAAGAGTTTATTTTGAATCACCATTTAGGTCAAAAATGAAATTTAATATTTTCAATGAAGCCAACACCATCAGAAGTGTAATGGCTGCATCTTTAATTTTTCTATCCAGAAAACTAGTAATAGCAATTTCTTTAGTAGCAGTTTCCCTGAAGTCTGCAAGATGGCAGTGTTCTTTTTTGGAAAATCATTATTTTGGAGATGAATTCTAATAATAATTACAATATGAAATCTTAGTATATGTTAGTTACTGTGTTAATTGCTTCGTGTGGATTATCTCACTTAATTGTTGTGACACTTCGATGAGAATCTTACCAGGCAAACTGATAATTAGAATCCAATTGATATGCCCATGGTCATAGATAGGAAAGAGGTGAAACCAGAAATACAATCCAGGTGAGTAATTTTAATGCATTGTTCTTAAAAATGCAGTTCCTTCATAAAAGTGTTCCCTCATAAAGTTTTAGTACAAGGTACCAATAATGGCATAACTAATAACAAAATAATAAAGAATAGATTGAATTCTTGGGAACTTGGAACATTTTGTTAAAGACATTGCACTGACTGAAGACAAGAATATCCTGCCTTACTAGAATGCTGCTTCAACTCTTTATTTAATAACATATTTTAGGGGTGCCTGGGTGGCTCAGTGGGTTAAAGCCTCTGCCTTCAGCTCAGGTCATGATCCCAGGGTCCTGGGATCGAGCCCCACATTGGGCTTTCTGCTCAGTGGGGAGCCTACTTCCTCCTCTCTCTCTGCCTGCCTCTCTGCCTACTTGTGATCTCTGTCTGTCAAGTAAATAAATAAAATCTTAAAAACAAACAAACAAACAAACATATTTTATAGAGCTATGGTATATTCCAGGAAAGATATATGCATTCTCATTTAATCTGAATAACAACATTAACTACACTACATTCTAGTCAATGTAACCAAGAAAGTAATTTTTAGCTTATGCAATGGGCCCAGTATGGATTCAACCAAATGTCCAGTGGTATGTATGTACATGAGAATAAATTATTCTTTCTTTCTTTAGCAAAAAAGTATAATGTATAGTCCATTGAGCTTATGTATTTGTAGAGAATTACTAGAGATTTTTTTGATTGAGTGATCCATAGTGAATAGAGGTGGATGCGACTCATGTGAGTACCTTTTACAGAGGAGGTGACGCTCTGAAGATATCCAGCTGTGTAGAGACTTATACAAACAGGCAGGCATGTAAATCTTGACTGTCATTGTCTCACCCTTTTCCATTATTTCTTTTGCTGCTGCTGATTCCCTTCTAGAAATATTAGGGGAAGAGTAGGAATTAATTTTCTCTTTGATATCTTTGGGAAGCCTGACAAACATTCATCTGTTCAGGTGCAGAGTGAAAATTTTGCATTATCAATGCTTTTCACACTGTTTGTGGCACCCACTTACCAAAGACGCATAACTACTTTAACAAGTGTTAACGTGTTAACAAATCCAGAATGTTTTATTGTCTTTTGTTGGGAGCAGCCTTCCTGAAATTTCACTTTGAAGTAAAACCATTTCTAGATGATACATTCAGAAGATACTAAGTATTGCTTTATACCTTTTTTTAAATGAAATCTATAGGTGTAATAGATATAATTTTTGTATTTTAATCATATAAATTCTATATTTTGTGTAAGATTTTGTTGGTGATGAGAGGAAATGTGGAATTTGGAGGAACAGTCTTTAATGTTTCAAGGAAGCAACAGCATCCTATATTCTGCCAAAAATGTTAATAGCTTTTTCCTTTTTCTAGGCAAAAAAGTAGTACAAACATTGTAAAAACTCAATAAGAAAGATAGTTTATTTAAGTCACCCATAATCTTATCACACAAAGAAAGCTGATATGGTCAGGGCTCCTAAAACATAACATGCTCTCTAAAAACTCACCATGCTATAATAAATAAGCTAACTAAGAGTACATATATTCATTTATAGAAAAGACTCTGAAATACCAACTTCCAGTTACCCTTTCCCCTCCCCAATCTCACATAAGCCTGGTCCTCAAAAATGCCTTTCTATTAAAGTGGGAATTATTCCCAATTATTTGCTCAGTTACTGTCCCCATTCATTCTATTCAGACTACCCCCACCCCCATACACACAATCTTGACTTCCAGATTTGTGTCTTTGTTTTGGTATCCTGGGGCTTACAGACAGATGTAGGATCAACATGACATACCATCTTAGTGTGTCAATTGTATCTCAAAGATTTGGGGAATGTATATGTCTAAAACAAAGCATCCCTTATAGAGTAAAATGCAATATTTACATTAATTTGAACCTTAAAATCTTATTCTTCAGGAAGTTATTTTAAAAGTATTTTTAAGATATTATGCAGTTGCTGATCTAAGACTTTATACCAATGTACTATCCCCCCAGGAGTATCTAGGTATACTCATTTTTCCAGTCCAGCTATAATCATGTCAAGAACATTGGTTGTGGAATTATGTAACAGAAGAGGTCCAATTCTGTTGATTTTATAAGGAAACCTCACTGGAGTTGCTAATTTGATTGGACATTTAAACCACATTTTCATAGACCCCTTCTGTGTTCAAGTGTGAGCCTGCCCACACTCTTGCATGGATTGTGTATGTGTTTTTGTTTAAAGCAGGCCAAATCAAGTCCTGTGCATTTACAAATATTAAGTAATTCAAATAAGCTTAGTTAGTAAAATCTAATTCTCTCTCAGCATTATGTTTTTCCTTTAGGAAAGACAAGAGTGAATTTTTGTCTTCTATTTTTATTTATTTATTTTTAATATGTGTTACTTTTGAATGTGTGTATTTTTATCTGATACAAAAACATCATTGGGTGACATAAGCATTCCTCAGAATGTTCTTTTCAGTAACATCTACAGACGTCATATAGTTCATTTTTGTGAGCCTACAAAAATATCCCATGGCACTGAACTGTATTGGCATTTTCCTTTGCTTTATTCAGCTTGGTTCTGTAACATTTACTTTGTCAATTATAGTCATCTTAGTATTCACAGTCAATTCTATCACTGTGTGACTTTAATTGTATTTCGCTAAATTAAAGAGGCATTATAAAGTTGTTACCCTTTGATTTTTCAGTTTAATTTCATTTTTCTTTAATCTTTGGAGCACACTAGATTATCAATTAGCATAATAAAACAGTCAGTGTGGAATTTAGTAACTATATTGAATATTCTATAAAGTAGACATTTGTACAACACAAATATATGCAAGGAGCAGTAAAATACTTATTATTCTATTACCACACCTTAACGGTATCCCCATATGTGTCTTAAACTGATAGTATATTGGACGATTACACAGGAAAACATTGTTAATGGGTGAATAATATTAATGCTGTGCACTTTAGTCATATATTTTATCCAAGGACCTTAAAGTGCTCCACACATGACAATTAATCACGTCTTACCACTCTACTCCAAATGAGGTATTATTATCTGCTATTATAACTTAGATAAACTATAGTTATAGTTAAGAAAGATGAAAGATTAAATGACTTGTCAAAGATCACGTATTAGTTCACTACCGGAGCAATATAACTCAGATTCCTGACTGCCGCTATTAACATTAACCACAGCCACCCTAACTATTAATCCAACGAGCACAGCACTGCTCTTCTGAAATAATTTACTATATGCTAACCTATTAAGAAGTTGGAAGGAACACGAATATAATGACATCAGATCACGTACTCACACCCAGTGCCAAATTTGGAAGGGAGTATCTGTGTCATTTTCTGAGAAACGGGGAAATGTTAGACATGTAAGTTGGTATTACTTTTTTTTTTTCATTAAAAAATGTTGCATTGCCTTTAAAATGATTGTCCCTCATTGTTCCTCATGACTGTGAATGTGAGAAAATGGGAACTCGAAAGCGGTTTCCACTGATAGTGGAAGCAGGGCTGTTACCAAAGGAGAGGTTCTAGGATGAGGTCTTTTCACAAGGCGATGGTTCAGATTTAATGATTGCACCCAGGCGTTTACAACAAAGGATGCTGTTGATTTCTTTTATGATCTTCCTTTATGATCTTTCTTTATAATTTGATGGAATGACAGACCTTATAAGTCTTCTGCTTGCCCTTTCTTTCTTTTTATTCCTCTATATCTACGTTAAATGATTTTTTTTTTTTTCCTGGCAAAAGTAGTTTTATTTAGTTGAGGTCTTCTGATACTAACTCTTGTTTCTGTGAGGAAGATCTGTTCCAATGCCCATTTAGCGAGAATCGCTGAGAATGATTTGTGCAATTGATTGGTGACATCGAGCGCGGAACTGATGCTTCATTGTTTCGGGAGCCCTTCCTGGAGGAGACAGAATTGTCAAACAAAATGCAGGATAGTATTTCATCTGGGTGACACTGGATATCACAGTTGCTAGAACTCAGCTTCTGAAAATCCTGCTTATTTTCTGTTTTTTGACACCAAGCAGTGTCTAACTCCCCTGAATACCAGAGTGTTTTAGATTTGTATTCATGGTAGCTGTGCACTAAAACTACCGCCGATAATTTAGGTAATTGGCAAACCACAGGGGCACTTAGTCTGCTCACCTGCCTATTTTAGGTTGGCTCATCATCTTTCTAATTGGCAGTGGGTAGTTACTGGTCCATTTGCCATGTATTATGACAAAAGATGCTAATGGGCCCCGGCAGTGGGTGTGTTGTACCTTTGGCCCGCTTCTGGCATGCAGAAAGCAATCCCACTGTTTTTGCATAACAAATAGCATGGCTGGACATTTTTCCTACATCAAAAAGAGTTTTTTATTTTCTTTTTTAAAATGACAACTTCCCCCGCAAAGGCCTAATCTCAGAATTGACATGTATCCTTTCTCACAGCCACCGTATAGTACATTGTCCCTAAAAACAAGAGTACATCAGTCAAGGTAGGTTTTCATCATTTTCACCACATTTTTATTATCAGAACTCCTCTGAAGCTTGAAATTGAAATCTGTTTCTTTCTTGACATTTTTCTCTATATTGGGCATGTAATTATGGGCCCAAACGAAGTTCAAGAGGAATGGATCAACAAAGCCCACAGCTAAGTACACTAAACTTTGATCTTGAAGGAAAATATGAATTCCAAGGTAGATTTGGACAGCTGTGCTATGAATGCCACAGTGAGCAAATGTGGAATCAGAAAAAAATATCCCATGGTTAACCGGCATTTTTTTTTTTTTTTTTTTTTTACATAAATGCAAGGAACATAAAAACAGAAATTCAGCTCTCCTAGCATAGGATAGTAGTTCTTAGCATTTTGGAGAGAAGAACTCATTTTTAAAATAATGAAAAAGTGCTCAGTTGATAATAATTGTAATTCTGCCCCTTAGTGATTAAGAATACATTAAATAATTAGAAGAATTATTCCAATTAAATTCTTCCAATTAAATAATTGGAAGAAAATGTTTATTTATTAATTTCACCAGCAACTACGTATGGAGAAAAATAGAGCATGAAGGAAGATACATTATTCCAAAGACTGTGCTTTGTATAAATATACGATTGGCCGACCCATTACAATAGCCTTGTGGCTTATGGTTTGAAAATCACTGATGGAGGGCTTGCAGAAAAAGACCTGGCTTATTTACTTTAGGGTTGTCATCAAATTGTGGTGGTAAACATTCATCAGCCTAAGAAAATGGGTTAATGATATTATGACATTATGTGGGATGTGTTTGTAGGTGTGTTTACATTAATCTACTAAAAATTAATCTAGAACTAAGGAAAAATAATTAATGTTTATTGATTGGGATGCTGTTAAATTATCTTTTATTTCTTTTATTTCCAACTGTTTGTCAGTTTGAATTAAAGTTACCTGTAGCTATTGAGTTGGTATGCTAAATTTTTAAATAATGTGTTCAAATTTTAGACAATATTATGGAATGGATTCAGAACAAAGACTGCAGGCTCTGGCAACATTATTATGCAATGACATTAGTAATTAGATAGAGGATTTTTTAAAAGCTTACACGTTAGGAATGCATGAATTATGCTCTTGTCTACAATTCTATTTTAATCAATTTTGCCTTCCCCAAACATTGTTTTCTGCTCTGTTATTCTCTGGGATATACCCAAGCATGCTTGTATTTATCTTTTGTGTTTGAAGATGTTGCTGCTGATGGGATCATAGTCCATTAGTGTTTGAGAGATAAATAAGGGATGTGGCCCAAAGCTTTTTCTTCTCTGGTGGTGGTTACTTTTATATTCATGTCTAGAGCCAAAGCTTCAAGAAGCTTTAATACTTCAGTTGGAAATGGTCTGTGAATCTCTATCAAAGATCACTGGTAATAGCCATGTCTTGAGGCTTGTCTGCCATGTGGCTTTCCTGTCATCTATATGAATACCACATTATAAGCTCCGTTATTCCTTGGGGTCTTAAGTGTTTCATCAAAGCACTTGCCTAATGGTGAGCTCACATCAGGCCGTCTGTGGGCTTCTTACCAACGGTCTCTTCTCTGTTCACCTCACAATTGGTATATCTGTGTTAGGTGAACCCTATTCCAGGGCTTCACGATGAGTGGTTCTGAACCACAGTTTCTCAACCTTGCCATTCTTGCCCTTTGAAACAGAAAATACTTTGTTGCTGAGGACTGCCCTGAGCATGGTAGGACGCATGGCCTTGTCCACTAGATGTCAGCAACACCTTCCTGCTTGGGGTTTGACAACCAACAATGTCTCGTGATGTTGCCAATGTTCCCTTGGGATAAAATTATCTCTAGTTGAGAACCACTGCCCTAGACTGTCATGCGATGGTCATTATGGCCTATGGATAATAATGAAGAATGTATAAGGATGATGCTTATGATACTGATGATAGGCCTAAATCATTTAATCAGAAATCAAATAGGTCAATACTGTGCCATCATCAATGAACCAACTTTGCAGGTTCAGGGTGAAGACACTCCTGCCCACAGTGCCATGTCAGAAAACCAAAATTTTGATAACTTTTATGTCCCTCTAATTGCTCTGCTTGATGGGAAATGCAATATATTCATTCATCCAATCCCCAAAAAACCAAGATAACTCTGGGCCTTTTCACCCCGAACAAGGTTGACTATGTGATCCCAGCCAATGAGGTATTTTCTACATTTTTGTCCATTGTTTTTTATTCTTTATGCTATAAAAGCTTCCTGACTTCCACCCATCTTTCAGTTGTTCAAAAAGAGATCTTTTGCTTCAGAAAGTGTTAAACATAGTTTGTATCCTTTTGTTTGTCCTTAATAATTTTTTAAGACCATTTTATAGACCTGAAGTTTGGGGAGGACCAAAGTTTCACCTTGTCTTTACACATTATGATTCTTTGACACAAATAACAAATGGATACATAAATAATAAAGATATGTAGGAGAGAGAGAGAGAGATTTTCTCAGTATGGTCGCTCTGTAGGTAAATGTGGTTAAGCCAGGTTTGGGAATGTTTGGTACTAATCTGTAAAGTCATACAGAAGCAAATTGCCTGTTCTATGGAACTGAAATTGAAACAGATTTTAAATGTTATCACATTGGGTTTTTTTTTTCTTTTTTTAAGCAGAGTTTGACCTTAGTAGGTATATAGAAATAAACTATATTTCTTATTTTGGTCTTTTGGGTTAAAAGAAAAAAAAAAAAAAGCTTGACCTAGTTGAAATAGGCAACTTATTATTACATAAAAATAACGGGTTCCTCATAGACTTTAGGAAGAAATTGGAATCAGGAGCTGAAAAGCTATTTGGAGTCCTTCCATATTTGTTCATATTTTCATTTAACAGATATTTACTGAGCACTTCTGTTCCCAAGCTATACCAGCCTGAATACAGAGAAATAGGTAAAATACACAATGTCTCTCCCTCCACTCCCTGCATTTCTGCTTCAGTCTTCTTTCTGTATTGCTGAAGACCCGTTTTATGTGCATCTCAGTGCATATGCAAAACATATATTCTCCCTGTAGCCCACACATTTTACTTGTCTTCTATATCAGAAACCACTCGTAATTGAAAATATCTCCTCTTGCCAACCACAGATTTAAGACAAAGGGACTAACCATGTTGGGTTGACTGCCTACACCAGACCTATCAGATTGGCCCAGGGGATAAGGTCTTTGGGGACAAAAATGTCTACTGAGAGCTTTCTCCCATGACCACATGAATGGGGGAAGCCAGCTTCCCTGGAAAGGGAGTTATGAAAATTATCTTCAAAATATCCAGTACTCCAACTTGGAGTAAACTGTTGAGTAATAAAGTATAATACACATAGCATAAGTAACTAAGAGGAAATCGGATCCAGGCCATAGGTGGACTAGTGTGTGTCACTGCCCAATGGCAATGTGTCTTCAGTGACCTAGAAAGTTAAAGAGGGCAGACAGAAGTGGGATCAGTATGAACAGATATGGTGTAAGGCACAAAAGCCATTTGGATACTTCCTTACTAGTTCTTTAGAGATTCAGGGGACATGACTTGGGAATAAACCCAGAAGTAAATACATATAGTCACAGCTATGAAAAGGAAGTAAATAACCCCGAAAAAGGCACAGAAGCCTTTATTATAGTGTTCACACAGACCAATCAGCTCTACAGAGGGGATTATCAAACTATGGATACCAGAGGTTGTTTTGGAAGCCCATGAGCCAGAGGATAATGAGAGAGGAAGAGGCTATAGACATCTCCTTTAAGGGCACACAGACTGCACCTCAGCCCTTCGGTGACTTTGGTCACCCCTGGGAACAACTAGTGCAACCCTGGGAGCCCCTTTGTGGCTCTACACTGAATCTTAGGGTCAGGTGACTCTTCCTAGACCTCTCATCTCTGTAACCCTCATACATGACCAAAATTTAGAGGGGAGTGTTACTAGAATCTTTAAAATATAACACATAGTTGAAAAAAGCTGATCTTACAGTTTTGTATTTGATCTTATGGTTGCATATTTGAAAGGACCCTGAGTCTCTTCCTCCCACCATGATTCACAAGTTCTTGCATTTGGGAGGAATTGTGCCTCGGTCCACGTGAATAATGAAGTGGCTCATTTTTCCCATCTTTTCTTATGCATAGATTTTTAGGAATTCAGAGAGAAGAAGAGTGCTTTGCAGAGTACAGCTTGGGCAACCTAAAATCTTATAGTAAAACAAGACCAAATGAGGTCAAACCTTCATCCAATTACCAACCCCACCTTATGTATGTACATATGTATAGATGTATGTATTTACTTATATGATATAAACTTGAAAAGTAAAGATAGCTATGATCTTAGTTTCATGGAGAAGGAGTAAGAATGATTTCAGGGAAAGACCCAACAACTCACCTGCTCTACATGGCTACCAGAGATATGTAACATATGTTCTTTGTTCATAGGATAATGATATTCATGGGTTTATTGACATCCAAACAAGATTAGTTTTTTCAACTTTATTTTTATTTTTTTAGTGTTTCAACTTTAAAGTTTCAATTTTAAAATGACAATGTAGAATACAATGTTTATTAAAGTTCTACAAGTAAACTGGTTTAAATCTCAACTGTAACTGTAGCAACTGTTCAGGACTTAGATTTTTTTTTTAGAATGATTTTTTTTTTCCTGGGAAGAATATTTTATGACCATAGTGCATGTTCATAATATAAAGTAGACTGGCTTTTAGTTGTTTCTATTATTATTCTCAAATTATGTTCATTGCAACCCCTCATTATTTCTCTCTCTGTTTCTGTATCTATCTCTATACACAATGCAAGCCCCTATAGATATATATGTAATATAGATACAGTTCCCTATAGCTGTATCTATCTTAGGTGTGTGTGTAATTGCCAATGCATACAAAGCAGTGCATTTTATTTTTATACATTGTACTGGGACAGACAGCTCCCCCCACATTCCTCATGTCCCCCACTGGTATGCCACTACCTCTATTTTGAATTATTTCCTCCTCTTGTGTACTCCTCAATATTTTCTACATGAATATAATAGAACTTACTTCTCATGTAATTGTTTTCTTTTATATGTTGTGAAGGTTAAATAATATGAGTCTGCCACATACTAAGAACTCTAGTTATTGTTACTTATTTAAAGAGAAAATTGGGATATTTTCAGTTTCTCACTCTTTCTCATCACTAAACAAGCTATAGATCTTAATTACATTGTTTTCTTTTATATGTTGTGAAGGTTAAATAATATGAGTCTGCCACATACTAAGAACTCTAGTTATTGTTACTTATTTAAAGAGAAAATTGGGATATTTTCAGTTTCTCACTCTTTCTCATCACTAAACAAG